>NW_017132657.1:567233-641630 GCF_001652005.2 Ceratina calcarata | reverse complement strand
GGGGGGGGGGGGGGGGGGGGGGGAGGTTTTGTTTCGCGGGAAGATGACCAAGGCTTACGACAATTCTTAATTCGCGTCTGGAAAAAACGATGCGTTTTAATCACCTGTTCAATGCATTCGCAAGAACTTTGATCAAATACAGTTCCCCGGCGATTTCCCTCATTCATTATCCAACTTTAATTTACATTAATCGTTTTCCTTTCATCGCGTTCAACAGATAATCGAACTTCTGTCCGTAATTGCGTTCACCTGTCCGATTTAATGAAAATAAAGCTTGTCTGAAAACGGAACGAACGACAGATATGTGGGTAGGAAATAGAAGAGTAAGAATAGTTTTGTATGGATGAGACAAGTAACGCACATTCATTCGAGAAGCACGAAAAAAAACAGGCGAGTTTCGGTCGTGATTCGATGGCACAGCGCTGTTCCGTCGGGCGAAAGAAAAAAAGAAAGGGGAAAAGAGGTCTTCGGTCGAAAAATTGACGCAGTATATTTTTTTCATGCGCTCTCGTATCCACGTATACGTGTATTCGTGTCCCTTCGTGTGTGTCTATATATATATACAGAGATATATCGTCTAAAAATATATCCTCGAAGCTGGGCGACAATAAAAATGCAGCAGCGGTCTGCATGTGTATGTATTATGTATTTGTATATCCAGCAGAGTGTACATTTTTCACTTTTCCTTTTTCCCCACCCTCGTTTGTTCTCCGTGATGGACAATAATGGGAATTTCGTGTGTATCTACCAGCGCTGGAAATTAAAGCTAGTCGTCGTATCAAAAGAGAAGTCGACACGGTGTGCCAGATTTTATGTGTGCATGTGTGTGTGTGTGCCTGTCTGTATAGGACGCCTGCACACGTGTATCAGCGTGCAGCAAACAGTTTGCGAGCTTGCTGTTAACCAACACTGCATTTTTTGTGGCTTACGCGATAGCTTGCGGTCGTATGCGCGTATATCAATCAGTTGCAACCATTCCTGCAACACGCTGCAACGCCCAACCGGTCGTATCTCCACTGGTACTGGACTTTCAGTGCTTTTTTACTGCCATTTTTTCATTGTGATGGGTTTTAAAAAAGGCCTGAAAATTCTGAGATATTTGTTACAATTTCCGTTACATTGTAGTCTTTCATTCGATACAATGTCTTAAGGAAAACCGAAAATTGATTGCAATCATTTGTTATACGACATATACATTTTTGATATTTATTGCATAAACACGCCTGAGCTCTTGCATTTTTTTTTATTATTATAGATAATTTTTGTAGACAGTCTAAAACCAACGTTGAAATTGATCTTAGTTAAAAATAGTATCACATTTTACTTACAGTTTTCATTAAGAAATTATAGAACAGAAGTTTTGATCGAATTTTCCTTTAAATCATTGTATAACTCTTAAAACGACCAGTTAGGCGCTTAACACTTGTTGAAACATCACATGCGTTGAACACCCAGACAATAGTCGCCGGAGCAACAGGAAGCGCGTTTTGGAATCTGCGCGTCGCGTCCATTCGGCGAATATTAAAAATATTCTGTTCTGATGAAAAATATGCAGCGTAGATTCTGATATGTTCATTTCACTTAACCCTCCGTCACCCAAACTCTTTTAAGTAAATTCCATTGTAATTAGACGATCTCGTATGCAAGATTAAAGTTCTACAATGGCTATTTAAAAAATAAAACGGAAATAGGAGTTTTTTTTATTTCTGATTTTATACAGAATAATAATAAATTGATACATCGTTATAATAACTAATAATTCTCCGTTAGTTCGACGTTAGTTTTTATCTTCAATGAACGACGGTGCGAGATTGAATGAAATGGGTGGTGGAGGGTTAAGGGTGCAACCCTGTATTCAGCCGACTCGATTAAACGATTGTTTGTTTCCATTTACGTTCGGAACGACGTCGAACCACGAGAGACTGAAAAGCGTCTACGAATCGGGCACTTGACGTGTTAGCTAAAGACGAATGATGATATGCCCGCGAATTCTCGAACGAGCGGTGCCACCGACGCAACGAGAGAGTAGTAGAAGGGAAAGACAAACGTATCGAGTCGGGTCGGACCAGATGCCCGTTTAGGAATTAATTCTTGGGACCGAAGAGACGAGAGAGCAGAGAGCCGTGGTCGCTTCCGCCTGTCTCGTCTCGACCGTTCGAGCGTAAAATCAGACGGTACGATGTACAATGTAGACTGTAGACGCCGTTTATTTATATTTATACATAGTTCATAACATCGATAGTTCGGTAGAATAAGATTACCATTATCGTTATTATTATTATTATTATTATTATTATTATTATTATTATTATTATTATTATTATTACTATTATTTATATCGTTAATCCTAGGAGTTCTTGTTTTTTTATTTTTTGTCGTATATCCTTACGGGCTAGGCTCGAAACAAAATGAACCAACCAAATTCTAGAAGGCTGCGCACTATCCCGGGACCACGCGTTTTCTTCGCATTCCATTCTTCCAGTTTCATGTATTTTAAATAAACGAGCAAACACACGGCAGTACGACAAACGTGGGTCTCGTTTGCCTCAATCATTGACAGCCTAGACATTTTTTATTGCGCGGACAGGCTCGACGGACTTGATTATTTTCCGTACGCGTAACAAGAATTATTCTGTCCTAGCTGATTAATTTAGGAAACCTTGGAAATGCGTCTCTAACAATTTTATATTTAAGGAAGAAGAATACTTTAACTAGGATCTCTCATAAAATTGGAATTCAATCACTTTTTTTTTTTAAATTTCGTTACCTCGTATTTACAGTTTCTAGGTTTCGTTTATACTTCCTATTCCAAGGTTTCAAGGTATACTACAAATAATTATTATGGATAATATAATGAAGCTTGCGAGTCATTGCCTGTCCACGCATTTCACGGATAGAGTTGCAGAATAAAGTAGCTCATGGCCTGAGACACAGTCAAACATTTATTGTTAATCTATTAAATACGTATTTCTAACGAGGCGAGGGATTAAGAAACAAGTAGAAGGGAAAGGAGGAGGAGGAGGAGGAGGAGAAGAAGAAGGGATCGTTAAGGGACGTAACAGGAAAAGTCCAGCAGGAGGAAATCAAGAGGGGGATGATTTAGCCCATTTATGACTGCTCAATCGACTTCATTATCGTATCGTTCTCCCCAAACATTCTTTGATCAGTATATCTGAAAATCAACCGACCTACCGCGTGACTCGAGCATAAATGGGTGAACTATCAACGCAATGGACACCGTGTCGAACGTCTCGCTTCGCCGATCGGAAGTCGTCGTCCGATTCGGTTACCCTTGCCAAATTAAAAGTGGTTCGTTCTCAGTCTTCGAAGTCTGTAGTTAGCTCTCGTGTACGAAAATAAAGTCATCAAAGGTTCTTTATTATTATTATTCTTTTCTCTCTCTCTCTCTCTCTCTCTCCCTTTCTCTCTCTCTTTTGAGTTCACACGGTTCGCGGGAATCGCTCGATTGTTTTTGTCTTTTGGTTAATTTTCTGAGATGCACGACGAGACTATCACGGAATCGGTGAAACGGTTCCGTTTAATGCCATCGCCGACAACTGTGGCCGCTCTGTTAAATGGCTCTCGACATTTCGGAGACCTTTAATTTGTACTTTTAATGTGAAGATACCTGCTTGCCATAGACGGCATCGTGCGACGCGTTTGTCCTTAGCGAGAATCCTTCCAACGAAACGATGGATTTTTACCTTTTTTTAAGATCTTTTTTTATACGTCTTTTCGTATATGATTTCGACAACAGAATCTACAGCACAATGATTATAAAACGAATAAAAACAGAATTTGTAAAGGATAGTTCTGAAGCAATTCTATAATTAATGAACATGTCTGTACGTTCGGGAGCTTTTCAGTAATCTCGTGCGTATCAGGAACAGTCGGAAACCCATGTAAATTGAAACGTTCCTCAATTTCCCTCTCGTCGTCGGATCTTCTCTAACCGTCAAGCCGCAGAACGTGTCCATTTATTCGAGCGTGAAATAGTACATCTACGTACAACGTGTGTATATAATACGTATGTATCTGTCAAATTACACGACGTTATATAGAGTATCAACAGAAAGCAGATTTCGTTAGGAAATGTCATCCAGGAATAAATGTCTCCTTGGTTTACTGTCCGCGTTTTATTATTTCAGAGAACCTGAGCGAAATTCTGCACCGAAAACAGTCGCATCAATAAAAAAAAAATGATATTTATAATAATTGTGTTACTGTCATCGCTTTTGCCGAATTATCAACGGGTATATTCTCGCGTAGGATACGGGAACACGCGCGTGAACGGGGCCGCATTGAGAATCAATCCGCACCCCACCTCGGAGATTCGAGCACGAGCTCCGCAGTTCCGCCCTTATACATACACACACACTTTTTCTTTCTGCTGTGAGCTGAGCGCTGCTCGAGAGACGATTCATCTTTTACGTTCCCCTGAGTTTGATTTCAACGTGAACATCACAACCTCGCGCGCGCTCTTTATTTTTCTGTCTATCTATAATCGTTCACACGTTACTCACGCATACGTTCTTTCTCTGCGCGTTCACGGTTACGCACGCGGGAAAAAGGGAAAACTCTCTGCAAAATAGACGATGCGGGAGAACGGGGAGAATGAGAGGGCAGGGTCGTTCGTCAACGCGCGTTCCTCTCGCGAGTTCGCAGAGGGCTTCGACGTTCTACCAACGTTCTTCATCGTCCCCCAAGTCGTTTGAAATGTTCAATACCACCTGATAGCAATACCACAAGATTTATCTTGGAATATTGCATGAATTAAAAAAGAATTTGTATTACAATTCTTCACTACATTTTATTAGAACATAATTAACTTTGTTAAAATTAAGTAAACTGTGCTGGAACACACTTTCAACAATATATAATATAATAATGCAACAGAATATTCAGTTTAAACTGATTAACTTCAGAATTTGAAACACCGTAACAGAGTTATAATTTATTTTATGGTTTTAACGATCGAAACTCTGTATTATTAGTATTCCTTCCAAATTGTTTCGAAAATACATTTAATCACATTCGTTACATGGAGAAATGAAAATTTCCATTGCACCTGTGAAATTACTCGCGAGAGAAACGAGGAATGAAACGAAAGCCCTGAACATACGAGTACACGAGCTGGTGTACACGTACGCTGGAATGTACAATATCATATACATATTATATATTATACTTATAATTTTTTTCTTTATATATATATGTATATATATAGATGAACGTATAAAGAAGTAAACTCGTCAGACTTATGATTTTATGCATAGGTCAGAGGTTCATCGTCAACAAAGGAATTAGCGTCCTCTTGCCCATCGCAAAATGGCATCTGCCAATACGTCAAGGTGAGCTTTCGTCTGGAACAGAGACAGAGAACAAACGTTTGCTTCTGATAGAGCAGCGCTTGCAAGATCGCAAACGTCGAACGCAGCCCCGTCGAACGACGTTTCTGCACGAGCTAGCAAAGTTACATTTACTATGAATTTTAACAATGAAACGATAGAAATATCTACGGTGAATCTCATTATTTAAGATACGGAGAAATGGGAAGAAAACATTTATCGTTTATAGTCTTTTAATCATAAGAGAATAAAACATGACGATCGGAGGAGATAATTTGAGCATAGAGCAAAGTTTCATTAAAAAATTGTTGCAAGGAGGCATTTCGAACCCCGCTCGTCGCACAATAGAGAATTGATTAAACTCCTTAGTTCGGGAACATTTTCCTTTAACGTCTGCGCGCAAGTTCGGCGGTACGTCGAAGAAAATCCAATTCGCCGCGCGAGTCGGTCGCGTCTGACTTTTAATCAGTTCCCGTGAAACGCCCACGCCGATCGGGCCAGTTCCCCGTTTCGACAACACGCAGCCAGTCCCGTTTCCGTTCTGCGTACCAGTCTTTCCGTTCCGACGGGAACTAGGAGAGCCGGGGGTAGCAGAGAACAGAGAGAGAGTGGCGACGGCGGCGCGCGGCGCGGCTCGGCCAGGCAGCCGGAAGGAAAAGAAGCGAATATCGATTTCAAAGAGGCGGCGGTGAAACCGGGGGCCAGAATCACCCGGAGGGAAAGGTCAACCGTTCGCCGGATGTTAGGGATGATAAATCCGCGAGAGGGCGAGACATTGCTCAGATTTCCCTCTGGTACGTTACTGTTTTTCCCTTTTCCCTTTATCTCGTTTTATACTTCCCCTCCTGTTTGCCAGTTACGTTAAACGGTTCGTAAGAGGCGCACTATTGATTAAGCGAATTATGACTCCGATATTGTTTGCCAAATGAAACAAGTGGATACACCGTGCGGGAGCGATCGACTATTTGCTTATCCTGTCGTGGAATACACATAATTTAAATTGTAGATACCGGGATACGTTTCTGTACGCCGCGCAACCAAATGGAAACTGTTTGGCACATAGATTGTAGATCGATTTCCTACTTAATTAACTAACTGTTTGTACAGTTTCATTTGATTTTTAATACGCGATTAATCTGGGTAGATCCTTACCGAACAATCTCTACGCGGAATCCCGTAACAGAATTTTCATCATACTTTGTAACTACTAAATTTATTTAGTTTCATAATGGAAACAAGTCGTAACTTCGTTCACCGAGAGAAGTTTGTATAATTACGGAAAGTGCATAAAAGTTTTTTATAACGTTCGCCACAAAATACTGAATTGCGTTGCATCATTAAGCTGCTTTCAATGACGATTTAATATTGATGCGTACACTCGGTAATAATAGTGTGCAGTTACTGCGAAATAAACAATCGCCATTCGTAATTGTGTTGCATGTTACTATTAATTAATTAAGTGTTTGCACACTTCATAGTGAACAGTCCTCTCTGTAGTCAGTATCGTAGCTTAGTAGAAACTCTCTTATTTAATGAGGTACGTTACACAGAAGTGCAAGACTGCTGAGTTCACACAAACTGTTTCCCTCGCCTTTTATAAATTTCACCAAGTCCATTACAACGTTTGATAAAAAGAAGATAGTCAAGCTCAACAGTGAGTTGAAAGTACTCCAGGTGGAAAGTAAATATTTTTGATAGATTGACTGACTCGTTTTAACTTAGTTCATCGGTGGAACGTTGGCAAAGTATGATCGTGAGTAGCGTGTTTATGTAATTAATGTGTAAGTTTAAACTCGCATTTGTTCCTCAGAGATGTTGTCGCTGTCTGTGTTATGTTCTTTACGTTAAATGAAATGGTTGTATCATAAATCTATAATAATCATACTAATGTGTAACGTTAGTTTCACGTACCAATGTTCGTCTTTCAATCTCTAAAGAGTTCAATACTATTCTTCAATTGATGTTGAAGAAAACTTACGATTAAAATTGTACCTTCATATTCTATTTGCAATTTGTATTTGCAAATGTAATTGTATTGCATGTTGACTAGATTGTATCTGCTTTTGTATTGTCTATCATTCTGTTCATAAATTCTTTACTTCTGTTCCACATTCAGGTTTCTCAGAAATAAAATTAATTCAATGTACTCTGTTTAATGAAGCAGTAATCTTGGGAACTCAGAGAGTTGAACAATGAAAAGTACAGGACAGGAGATTTATTGACTTGTTTCTTATACTGCTGTTTACTTGAAATGCTTAATTATGATTTCTATGTAAAAGGTTCATGATTAAGAGGAACGCTTCGCAGAGGAAAAAAGAGGAACTTGGTCAATCTATACATCTCATTAATTCCGAGTGTTGTCTGGAAACCTTTCATCCAAGGAACTCGCGTTTCACGTATTTCAAGCTCATCAGCCTTTGTGTACTCGTTCCACTTTTCGAGCGTACTTTTGCGTGAAACTTATCTCTACGAGCGACGCGACGGCAACGGTGCAAGTAGCCACGGAGCGGGTCTAATCTCTCTCATTCATCGACTCGCGTTCCCCCGTCGCGTCGCGCCCACCTTCCGCACGTGTATCCTCGTGGAAATCAGAAGCAATTGTTTTCTTTCTATCCCCCTTTTCTATCTCTGCCTCACCACCTTCCATCCGGTCGGTTGTTTTTTCTACCGTCGGGAAAGCTGGCAGAAAAGCTAAGCTCAACGCCTTCGTTGCAACGGCTACAAAGTACGTTGGAAGACGAGGTTTCTTACAGATCTACACTCTCTTACCGTTAAACGGCGTAAATTGAGATTCCCGGTTAAACGAGGATTAAGTTCGAGTATTTGAAAGGCTCTCAGAGTCCTGAGAGGCGCGCAATTGGGTGCAACATGAGCAAAGCTTGAAACAATAAACATTGGAAATCATTCATGAAGAAATTCTTCCACATTTATCTGAGACATGAAACCGTAGAATAAATAATGAATACCTAATAAAGAATATAAAATAAACATAAACGTATAACTGTAATTACAATTCTACAAAATTGTAGGAATTATATTAAATACTTTCACATTAAAGCAGTTATTAATTTATATCACCGGAAGATATTATTCACGTTTATAACAATGTAAAGCAATATAATTGATAAATAAGGACTAAGACGGATTATAAATAAATGAAGGATGATACCGATATGAAAATCGTGGATAATAAAAATAATCAAAAGTCATCGACGTTCCCGTTTTAACTTTTAATTGCGGATGAAATTCAAGGATATCGGCCGTGCATGCAGATACGCAGAGTTTCGTATAAGAACCGCAGGGCAATTGTGGAATATTGATAGTGTTGTATTTACGGACCAGAGCTGGTCACGGAACGATTGATTAGAGAGACTTACAGTTTTGTAAAACATGCAGGCTTGCCTATCCTCGTCCTCGCCTGTAGGGCAGTCTATGAAACCGTCGCATAAGGCGTGATCGTCGATGCAATGGTATCTTCCCATTCTGTCCGCCGTGGGACATGCGAACCTTTCCATCCCCTCGTCCGAGATTGGACACTCTGCAAAAGGAACGATTGCGAGATTACAGCCAAGCTCCCAATCAAAATACGATGCTATTCTTCTACAGTCTACGTTGTCGCTAAAGCTTTGTAATTTATTTGATATACTACTCTGTCATGTTGGAAATTCACGGTCTCTCTATTTTTCGCTTCAGATGTCCATCGGTATTTTTGTAACTATTTATTTTTGCCACACTAAGTACGTCTCACGAGCTATTCTTAGATCACAATGACTCGCTATTTTTCTTTTCACGGTCTTCTATTTATTCCTGTTACTTCTGATTTAGAACGTTCCTGTTGCTTTATTTAATATATTTTGCCAATTTAATAATAACATTTCATACGATCGGTATTGGTTTTCGTTTTCCCGACGTTCTGCTCGTTTCCAATTTCCCTTTGTACCCTCAATTTCATTACTTTCCTTTTCCCTTTTCGTGTAACTTTTTATATATTTTATTTTCTATCGTACAGCTAATATGCGTTCTATTTGTCGCCTCGCCTATCTGTCCCGTGTTTCTTGGTATTAGCATTTCTATTAATTTTCGACATTCGTATCCAGGTTTGTATAATTTTACTATTACATTGTTCTCCCTATCGATCCGCGTACTATTTTTATGCAAAAATTGACGCAAACCCTTCAAGGATCAGCCCACGATGGCTGGCTGCGCTGTTTCTTCTCCCCGCGACGCGAAATTTCCTAACGCAAGGTTGCGAGCCACGTATGAAATTCAAAGGTATGGGAAAAATACCAAGGTCCTTGTTAACGTTTTCATTTTATCGATTCGCGGTGTTCTACGCGTTGTTTCATCGCGCAGCGTAAGAACGCAACCGCGTTTCCACAAAATTCATCAAAAGCCAACATGGACATGATTCTTTTTGCTTGCCTTCAACTAAGTTAGCTACGTTTGACACGTTACGAGAATTAAGTAAATAAATGAATTACAAAAAGGTTTTCAAAAATGTTTTCGCGCAAATCATTTATGAAATTCCAAGAATTTTTTATCTTTGAATTTAGTTAAAAGCATTTTAATATTGCTTTTAATTATTCAATGCAATTGTTACTTTAATATTAAAGCGTGCGAATGTCAGTATTACAAATGTATGGGAAGATAAAGAAAAAAATGTCTTTCTACTTTTAATATTATCTGCGTCCACTCCAATTTGAACAATTGACTGGAGCATTGGAATGCTTATTAAATATGAAATCTGATTACCGAGAATCAGGCAGCTTATTTCTCCTGTCACGCGACGCTCAAATAGTTTTTGCATGGCGACAGGAGAGTTGCAACATAATAATACAGGCATTCATTAGTAGAAAAACCGAATTTAGAATCGAATTTCAATTTCGACTCAGCGAAACGTCGCTTACGAGGTATTTTTATTCTGTGCAACCGTATTCACGTTCGGCTTATATCCCTGTTCGGCCCGTTTCGTCGGCTTATTTGCCTGAGATCGATTAGGGTGAACGAGCTTGAATGTGACATCATCCCCGAAACCCCGGGCTCCGTCGGCGGGAAGAAAAACAGGCTAGAAAAATACCCCAGAGAGTTTAAAAACTTCCATTAGCGTACTCCTTTCCATAATGCGTTCATTATTAATGAACCGAATAAAAGTTGGAGCGAGATGAGTAATTTCCCGCGTTCCGAGCAAGACTGTATTAATTCCACTTCTAAAAATTTCATCCCCGTCTAATAAGTATCTTCCTACATCAAATTCTTATTATTCCTTTTTCACACTTCTTCAACCATAGTTTTTTTTTTGCTTAAATTAATAAGTCGACGAATGACATTAAAGAAATAATACTCGGTTTTAAAACCTTTCAAGTGAATCTCAGAATTTGTCACGTGCAAAGGGAGTTTCAACTAATTTCCATCAGGCAATGTCAATCGATCTCTGACGAAGCTTTTGTTACGCGAGTGAATCGAATAAAGAATAAGCGATCTTCGCCGTGGCAGTCCCTGTGACGTTTCCGTTCCAGTGAAAATTCCACGGGAACGCTCGCCGAGTGAGCGAGGCCGGCCAACAATGCTCACGGACTATTTCCGATAATCCTCCGTGGTTGCAGCTGAATCGCCACACCCTGCACCCTATGCGGAACGCGTGTCGTCTGTGTCCGTTCACTCCGACGAAACAAATCGACGGAAATATCGCCGCCGAGCCAAGGTCGCGCTTCCGCTTTCTTTAGATCCGCGGCCGATTTAACTCTATTTTCCGTCGTATCGAGTCGCCATTGAATTGAGTTTAATCCGCTCTCCCCGCGGCACGGAGAAAGAGAAACGAAATTCATTAGATTGGAATTTGAAGGACCGGCTATGCAGATGGCGGCGAGTGTTTCCTTTTTCCTCTCTTATTCAAACTGCTTTTATGTTACGGGATCAGAACGAAGCTTTAAGACATAACGAAGGAGGCACGGACACGACTAAAGACGATTAAAGTTTGTAATCCAGTGCAAACGTCCGTAAGCACCACTGCCGGCGGACAACTCAGGGACGATCCGTCCGCGATGCTTTCGGATTTTATAGAAACGGAACGAGAGGCACCGGATTTGACGGCTATGACATTTCAGACTTCTCTTTGCATTGTCATACAAGGAAAAGAGTGCTTACTTCATGAAAAATTTCGTTTACACCGAACAATAAATGATAAGAAAAATAGAAATAATCGAGATAAGATTTTTTTTATAAAAAGCAATGAACTTTTACATTATTTTGCATTGAACACGCGATGCGTAAACGATGATAATCATTTGTTCACATATCTGCTTTTTACTGTGGTAATTTGCATATTCTGCTTTTAATGACGCATTAATTATGAACACGCGCCGCAAATCTTTCTACATTGACTCGTTAATAAGCATAAGTTAATTACAGACCGCACGGACAATTTGCCATTTAATTAACAAACAACGTGCGGAAACAATTAAGGAGCGCGGCGCTTTTATCAAAGTACGGAAGGTGGGAGGTGAAAAAATGTCAGCAAGTAACTAGATAACAAAAAGTAATGCGATTTGCATCAAAAAGAGACCACCTGCTCTCTCAATTTATTCGTAATTACGTTTTAACGCCGTTAAGGGGTAATAAAAATCAACGATGACAGTAAATCGTGGTCAGGGCTGGCGGATGAAAAACTAAAAGGGAAATTGTGCTCGCTTAAAGTTTCACGAAAAACGGGAAGACGGGGAGTCCGAAAACTTTTCCATCCTCGAATCACGAGGATGTGTGCGTGCATCGTTGAACGGCCGCGTCTTCGATCGCGTTTTCTATTTTTGCAGCGTACCGATTTTCTGCCGGCGCGGCGCGGCGTGACGTACAGGAGGAGAAATTGGTATCGCGTGATGACACGCGTAACCGGGCCACGGCGGCCCGCAACAGGTGCGAATACCTCGAGTATCGGTAATAGTAACCCGGTAATTGTAGTCATGCCAACATGTCCGTTCGGTTATTGGTTATAGTTATGGTTGCATTCGATGCTTTATACAAAAATTGACGTATAGAAGAATAGATCATTCTGTAAATTACATTTACAGTGTACACATTTAAGAAACGAAGCAGGAATACAATTTTCTTTTACACTTCGCTTTCTGCTTTTATACTCTCTTATACTACGTGCATTCTCTATGCCTTTTACCCAATCTGAATTTCGTAAAAATATAAGAAGCTCATAATTTAGCAATAATTCTGGTGTAACATGGTTGTATTCGATATTCTAATTTTTTAATCAAAATGAAATATGTATAAGCAGTGATTTTATTGAATGGTATTATGCTACTATTGAATTATTATTGTAATTAATTTATGTAGCGAACTATTGTGCATTTTGCTTACTTGTTTGTCAACAGTGATATTATACATGTTAGCGAGAATTGAGTTCGTATATCACGGATCACTTCAACATCGTGTCAAAATATCTAATTGATGTCTTTGAACAATCAATATCACAGATTTCTATTGTAAGAACTCTAAAGATAGATTTCATATTCAGAAATTTCATACAACACAAGAAGGTCTATGTTTAGATCATGATAGACTACGCTGTATATGTAAGTATGTACCCTTGAGGATAGAAAAATTGCATTCGATCTGGGTTTACCGTATAAGTATCGTAATTGGACAAACCGATAATTCGTTGATCATCAAATTAATTAACTTTAATGTACCCGCGAGACAGACTGGTCCTCCTCCACTATTTAAACTTTGTCGCTATACCTATAGACTTTAGATAATCCAATCTACGGAATTATAGTCTTGCGAACTATTGCAACAACAGACTAAATTCTTTACACAGAATATAAATGTTTTCATATCGAGATCACATACGATCTTCAAGGTAGAGTTAACGTAGTCAAAACAATGCACCAGTTTTGCACACTGTTATTACACACAGCTTTTTCAAAAAATTTTGAGACATTCTCACAAATATAATATAATAAAATGAAATTCTACAATAAACAAAATTTCAATCAAAATATATATATGTCAGTTTTAATTCTCTTTGGATTTTACAGACATACATTTTAACCGAATTAAAGATTAAAAGATGTACAATCATATAATGTAGGTGTTAGAAAAATTAGGTCATATGTGTGTCTCTTAATTCGGTGGACGATCATGGTTCATTATAGTGTAAATGACACTGCTAGAAATTAATTTAATATACCCGTCGTTTCATCTCTATCTTGTTTCAGATCAATGATTCTATCGTTCCTCTGTGGCCCCGCGATTATTAATCAAACATTACATCCAATATTCGTTAATGGTTGCATTGTGCACGAGATGAATTATTTCTACCTGATATATTATTTACAGGCGGTAATAATACGCCATAGCTATTTTCTATGGTAGTGCAATGTACAACGTGACGTTAATGCTATTAATAACACGTGCCATACGTTACTGAAGAATGGGATTACACGAATTTGCATATCAGTAGCTTGGACTAGAGCAGTATAAAGTAATGCCACGTTTACTGTATGATGCAATAAAGAGTAACCTGCGCCGTTGTTACACCATTCTCGTTTTACATCTGTGTTCATTTTTGTTTTACATATATTCGAGGAAACTGATGGTAACGTAGAATTAAAAAGCGTACCTATCAATTATCGTTACATTTTCATTAACCTGTGCAAAACGAGCTCCCATTCAAGCACCCTTCGGCAGAGCAAGTATTCCATTATCAGCCCTAAAAGAAAA
The DNA here is from genome assembly GCF_001652005.2 of Ceratina calcarata. Classification (NCBI taxonomy): domain Eukaryota; kingdom Metazoa; phylum Arthropoda; class Insecta; order Hymenoptera; family Apidae; genus Ceratina; species Ceratina calcarata. The sequence continues at coordinate 627,555 of NW_017132657.1, read as the reverse complement.
AAATGAAACAACCCCTTGAATTACCTCAATCACTTCTACTGGAAACGTTTCCCTTCGCGGAATACCGTTTCCTCCCAAAACCGCAAAACCAATCAGAACCACTCATCATCGCTCGTAATTGCTATGATTAATCATCGTATCTCAAATAGGACGTCTTTGCACTGCTATCATATTTAAGGGATGAAACTCATATTTACCACTACATATATATATTTTATATAATATTCTAGTCGTATCAATTATTATATTATATAAATAGATATTATATAATATATAAAATTTGGATTAATTTTAGTAGCATTTGTTCGGATTTTAATAGCATGATAGCATTGTTTGGATTTTAATAGCATTTGTTCGACACATGAGCACGATATTTTATTTTGTTTAAAGTCTCCTTAGAATGAGGAAGTTTTTATGTAGACCTACCCCGCGCGCGTTCAATCTAAACTTCTTTTCTGCAATTAAAACAATTTAATTTGTTCGATGGTGCAGCTGTTATTTAATCGGCGCGTGCAAACCGGCGACTATCAGCCGGGCGAAACTCGATAGAAACCGTTTTAACGGCCGCAGCCGCAGCCACCGGAAGGTCACTCGAGCGAAATTAATCCTCGCGACTCCGCGGCCGAGTCGAGGCGGAAAAAAAAATCATTTTTCATTCTACCTTTCCGCGGAAACGAATGGCTATCGCGTGAGCGTGAGCGCGGGTGAAACGGAACCGACGATTAAATTGTCACTTCGGCGTAATCCGTCGCCAGATCGGAGAGAGTCTGGGCGTGCCATCGCGATCACCAGCCGCGATAAAAGTCATTAAACAGCATCGCAGGTCGCGGCCTCAGGAATCGATATGCGCTAATGAGCAAAAAACTCTACACTAATTATGTGTCGCCGCGTCGTTAATTAAGCCGACGCTACGGTTAACGGGACATCAACGGTTACAGTTTTTTCGGATTACCGTAACTCTTGAGATAATCAATAAATTAGGACGATTTATAATCAATCGATTGGGAAAATTGCTAGATCGATGTGATTTTAATTGACACTGATAATTAAAATGTAACATAACAGAAACTGAATGGTAAGTAAAACGAAATTTCACCTCTCTACGTTTCTAGCACAAGCAGCAATTAGTTTAATGTGTTTCATCATACGTCGAGAAACGAATTCACTAACGACGGAAATTGAAATATCGTTTATCGAATAGAGTTCCGAGGTTCTCGGTGTGAAAAGGGAAAATTGGTGTTCGCAGCGGTGACACCGAAAGGACGACCCGCAAAGAAATTGCTCTCCATTTTTCGACGTCATCTCTATTCAGTCGCTCCATTTTTCACGCGAGATGAAAAATTGTTCCGTTCTTAAATTCGGCCGAAGGTGTCCATTCAATTATATTTCACCAACCGAGTTTGAGGGTTCGTCAGGACGGGAGATGATGATGCCTGCTGGAAACTCTATCGTTCGCAAAATTGAGCAATTTTCTGTTTCACTGTAGAGGTGCTCGAAAATTGTTCAACTCCTTCGCCGATACGGTCAGCCGATTCCCAGCTTCGGGGTATCGTTCGTCAATTACGTAATCGAAATCGAACGCGCGCGTGGGATTAAATTCACTACGCAGGAATTCTGAAAACCGAAACTGAGCTTTCCAACAGCCTCGAACAGACCTCGAACTCCGCGGTACATATATGTAGCCCGAGCACAGTGGATTTAAAGTAAACAGGAATAGATGACACACGGAAAACGAAAAAGCGATGACGCGACGCGACGCGGTCATGGACGAAGTGTAATGGAAACAACTGCGACGCATCCAGTGTTTGAAGAACGGTCGGAACTGCACCGAAAATTTGGGGAACGATGTCAGGCGGATGCAAATGAACACTGAAAAGTTCCCGCCCGAATTTCGGTGGTACGAGTTTCAAGGATAATCCGCGTGTATTACGAAAGATGTGAATGGATCGCGTAATTACCAGCGTCGAAATTGAATTTTCAAACGCTTACGGACAGGCGTCTTTGTTAAGTGGTGAATTTCGTAAATTGCACGTTGAGTTATTCCGCGGTCCGCTGAATGGACTTTGGTTAATAGGATAATTAGAAAATGTCGGTCATAATTAGGAACGAAGTCTATTAACACTGAAACGTGAGATCTTCACGAACATCAACTCCGGTTAAGTGAATTGTGTGGTCAATTTCTCGGAGAAAGATTCTTTTATAATTATTCAGAAAGTGGATTTAAGTTGCCACTCTATCACGTTCTCATAATCAAACACAGCTGGTTGATTTATAAATATCACAGAGGAGTTTCATTTATTCTTTCATTTATTTTATATCATGTACGTTACTCGAGACCGGCGATACTATCAAATGAGTAAGAAGTCTGAAATTCTTGTTATTTACGTGAGCGCTCGATTTTCGTTTGTCGTCAATAAAAGGTTGTTTTAGCTGAGTTTAAAATTCCGAATGTCTGTCGTAGAACGTGCACTTTTAGTTCACGAACTTATTTCTCGTTTCAATCTTATTTTTCTCTTTCCAGTTTACTCACTTATTTCCTATTACCATATTGAATAAAGCCTCTCCCTGGTAATTTATTGACGTACTTCGATCGATCACAGAATTTTGTTAAATTCGACGAAACTATGGATTAGTGGACCGATGGATTTCACATGGAAATATTTTAAAGAAAAATAACAGAACCTAACAACCCCATCTTTCGACTATCATTTACGATCATATCTTCTCTTAGCAGTTAATTTACCTTAATTCGTTGCATACATTTGGCACTAATTACTGAATATGGTAATTTTCACTCAAGTACATCTGTGATGTCTCTAACTTTATGTCAAAACATCAAACGTATATTTCGTATGACAACAGATTATATCCGAAACTTGATTGAGCATAATTGTTCTATTCAACAATAATAGAGGCGAGTTGAAGCGCGTATCGATCGCATATTCGCAGTTATATTGCAAAGGTGAGACGAAATCTACTTAATCCAGGTTAATCTAACTAACCAACCAGGGCTCGAGCATCCACAAACAATTCCAATTATCCATAGAAACGGCAGGAAGATTAATAGTCAGACTCACCGATTTGTGGGACATCGAATTGTATGCTTCCCCTGATGGATCTCAGCATAAGTTGAGAAGCAATGTTGATGCCGTTCCCGGGGGACGACGGCGGTTGAGCTAGATGTTGGTTCGACTCTCCGGGGACGGCGATGGAGCGACGCCCTACAGGCATTTGGCCCCTCTTTCCTCTGTCGAAACCGAACGGCAGCCTCGGCAAGAATGCGGGCCCGTTCTGATAATCCCGCTGCTTCGAGTTCGGGTCAGTCTTCAGGTTCGCACCTATAGTGCTCATCTTCTGATCGAATAGATCGTCATAGAGCGATTGTCTAGTTTCCGCCTGGACACTCCTCCGGCCAGTCTCCTCGTCGCATTGTTTTAAAAGTATAATAGGCAGGCTAACCATATTCTTCGAATGTCTACAATCGATCCTCAGCTTCTTTCCACGCGGACTCAGCAACGGGCCGCCGACCGGTTCGCCTGGCTGCGTGCCGGTGTTCGCGTACTTCGAGTTAAGCACGTTCATCATCGCCGGTGCGAACAACATCGTCTCTCTAGAATCCCTCATCATATCGTCGATGAACGGTAAGTACGGCGTCCACGACGACATCCGCATCTCTTCGTTCAATAGTAACCAATTGGAAAGATCGTCCCGGCGAGACGACGCGTCAGGGTTGAGTAGCAACAGGTTATTGCCGACTGAGTTCAGTTCGCTCTTCCTACGGATACCGCCGTGCCGGTAGTCCTGCTGGTCCTGCGGTACGATCACTGGGCGATTGCCGACGGCCAGGTCCAGACCTTGTCCCACGTACGTGAGAAGCCAGAACATGCAAACCGCCATCATATGTATGCGTTGCGTTTCACCGGGATTCAACCGGGTTTGGTTGATCGCTCGCTTCTTTCACCGTTTCTCAGCTTCGATCGTTTCCTCTGTATCTCTAGTTTCTTTAGTCTATTTCCTCTCTGCGCCGATCTTCTATCGAACGCGATGCTACAGGTTGCACGTCCAATGGTTGCTCGCCAATTGAAAGGCACAACTCTGAGTTTTAGGCCGACTTTTCGTTTAGCTGTGCGGGGGAGGAGAAGAACGACTTCGTAGGGTGGGGGGGACGCGAGCGAGGGAAGAAAACGCGGACGATGAGCGATGACCGGCGATCAATCGATAACCGCGTAGGCTTCGTCACATGGGAGACGACGATTCTTAAACACGTTCGGTTACTCTCGTTCTCCGTTTCCCAGCTACCGTCCGCTTTCTCATCGAACGTCTAAGCGTTCTTCACGGTGGGAAGGAGCGGGCAAGAGAGAAAAAAAGGACGAGCACACACACACACACACGCAGGCACGCAGGGGCGCGCGTGTCCTTTCTCTGTTCTCGACTCGGTTTGATCCACGGTTCCCGCGGGATTTCGCTAGCCCCGCATTTCCCGCAAAATTCCTTCCCAACGCTGATTCAACCTGAGTCAGGCACTCGACGATTTCCGCGTCCTGAAAATCAGGTCGTTAGTGTAAAGAAAACACGACAGATCTTTCAGCCTGTGCTGGTTGATTTTGGTGGTGATGATGATGAGGGTGCTGGCGCGTGTGTCTCGTTTAATTATTGTCTGCCGAGGGTGATCGGCGGTGCCAGCGGTGCTCGCAGATGCTTTCAAGGTGCTCGTAACAAGGTGCACAGTGCGGGCAACAATGAAACCCGATCGATCGGCCATGGTTACGTGCTCGTGATTCGACTATCTTTCTCCTGGGCCTTCTGGGTTCACCCTCGCCGCCTCTTCCTATTCCCCGCATGACGATTGCTTCCCCTTATCGAATCGAACGATCGACCTTTATGCTAACATGCTAAGTGCTCCACCCTCTGTCTCTCGAACACGTTTTCACGGCAAGTTCCAAGTTCCGGGATTCCGCGAGGAACGCTGCCGATCCGTCCGGCTCCCCCGCTGGTTCTACTCGCTTGCCAGGAGGCAACCGTGACATTTACTGATATCGAGTCGAGGCCGGTTCCAATCGGTTTCCATGCTGTTCAGCGGTTTTCACGACACGGTGCTTTTTTGGTGCCGGTGCGAGGAAGCCATTCTCTACGTGCGAGACGGCGTGCAGAGATAGAAAGAGAAAGATGTGACATCGAATTCCCCGGACAACTTTAGAGTGCGGAAAAGTGGCTATGTAGTACGAGAGAGATCAACAGGTGCCCGAAAAATGTGCAAAACCGTACTTTCCCGGTGTGAAAGGGGGAAAGGGTATTAATTAGTCGACGCAGCTGGTCGCTCGTGACACTCGAAGTAGCGGAAACGGTGAACAAGTAAATACACAGTGCACACACGCACACGCACACACATCGATCATAGATAGGTAGACGTTTGACACGACACAGACGACGCGTGTGAGAACAGAGAACAAAAAGGTGTATGTAGAAAGAGAGAGTGTGACGTGTAGACATGTAATATATAATATGCACGCACAGGTGTATGTATATATATAGAGAGAGAGAAATTATCGGATAAGGGTGCAGTTGCGGAGCATTACTCAGAGTGCCGATACGTGTGTGTAGCTTAACAAGCGCGCCTTAACGTGTATAGCTTTTCGTTTCTTTTTCTTATTATTATTGTTGTGCGAAATACTTGCTTCTGTGACTGCCTGCTGCGAAACCTTCTCTGGCTTCTCCTGGACCCTTTTCTCATGCAATTCGTTAACAGACAATTGTCCTTGTCTCACAACTCCTCCGTTCCCTGTTACACATGACACTTCCTCGAAGCCCCCAACCGATCTTCCTGACGAACTCTTCGAGACTGGCACTGGCAGCGTTTTACCACGTCCTCGGATGTACTCGTTCCTAGTTCGCTCGTGATCCTCGAAGAATTAGATCGTTTCCCCTGTCGCGAGCACCACGTTTCCAAGTTCGGTCATCGCCGACGGGCCGGGACACCTGTTCCCCGATCACGTAAACACAATATGGTGCGGACACCAGTTTCTCAACACTCGTTCGAGAAGCTTTCTGTCCGGCCTCCCGACGACGATGACGTCCGGCTCGATTCCTCGCGCGATTTCTTAAAACTCTTCGACTTCTTGAAAGAAAGCCGATCCTCTTCGACTTGTTTATAGCTCCCGATCGTCCCTCGCTTCCTAGTTGACAACGATCACTGTCTACGACGAGCTACGTTCCTCCTCGATCGGCTTCTTTTCTACCGTCGCATGCTCGCCTCGCCGAGCGGAGTTCTACTGGTGGTTCTGGGTTTCAGTTGGGTAGACGCGAAGCGGGTAGTTACGTGGGTGCCCGTGTCTTACGCGATGACCGAAGCGTTGTCGTCACCAGCCGGGTCTCGTGTCCTTTTTGGCCGGGGCAAGAAGTCGCGAAAAAACGGCGGCTACTGGCGGAGTCGGTGAAAAGGAGGTTGCGGCCGTGGATGTTGCTTTGTTGGCCGAAGGTCGAGGGATGGAGGATCGAAGGGTTGGGACGGTGGGTTAGTTTAGCGAGTGAGCTGGCTGGCGCCCTCACCAGAACTAACTCCCACGCTGCGCGGCAAGAGTCACCGGGTCTAATACACCGCGCATCCACCCCACCACCGACACCCTTATCGGCGATCTTCTTTTCTCAACCCCGGTCTACCCTCGTCCTCTCCCTTTTCCTCTTTGCTGGCAACCCGGCCCAGGCCACCCCATGCATCGTTCACGCTTCCGTTCCGCATTGAGACGCACACACCTGCTAACACTTGTGCCTTTTTCTTTCATTCTTATCACTCCCTGTCTTTCTATCTTCAGCCAATCCGTCTCTCTCTTTCGCTGTTCTTTAATGTGCTCTTTGAATCTCGGTGTTGTGTGCGACGTAACCGGTGTCTGGGGATTGTAGGGGTCGGTTTTTAATTGTATGAGTTTGGAGATGCGTGGGCTGGCTGCTCGATTCAGGCAACGTTTCGGCGAGCTTAACAGCTGTTAACGCCGGTTGAGATGTACGCGAGTCAGTACCAAAAGCGGATCATAAAATTTTAATAAGCTCGCTTCAAACATCTTTCGGATACCAGTACAGTTTTCCTGAGTAAAATTAACAGCTGTCAATCATGGAGAGATGCAAAGAAACATCTAAAAAGTTCGCTTTTGAGATTCTAATTTCTTCTTAAAAATTTCAATGGGTAACGCAAAATTAAAAAGCGTCGAACTTCTGTGTCAGGAGATTTCGAAAACAATACAGAATTACATTTTAGTGGAATAGTTTGTATTATTATGTAAACTATGAACTTTTCGGTTTGTAGACAGGCAACATCATTTCTCCCGTTTAAAGTTATTTGGCTAGCGTTACAAATTCTACCTGATGAATGGGTCTCATCAGAATTTATATACTTGCATTTACGTATGAAATATCGGATCAGTTGAAAAATGATTCGACGTACGGCGGCACAACGCCCATTCAAGCTGCATTGATCTGTGTTACGACAGTGTGAATAAACTTTATGACGTTGAAACGTGTTTTACGCGACAAGAGCGAACACGTTCGTATTGGGAATACGTATCCCGACGCGACGCACGAAGCACGTCTAGCTTTGATTGATGAGCATCACCATTCAGCGTTGCATACGCTTTACAAAGCGCGGTAATCGTTATTTACTTTGCTTTCACGAAAGTACATAAGGAAATAGGCGAGAACGATTGCGGCACGCTGTGATAGACGTCTCTAGGTGGGATTTAATACCACGAAACAATGGATGATTAGGTTAATGCATAGGACTTTAATAGACTTCGCCGCAGGGCTGAGAATTACTGTCAACTGTTTCTCATATTACTATCGCGCTTTTGTACTTGGGATTGTTACAACGTTCTTAATGCGTGTCACTGAAATGTCTTTAAAGTCAGATAGCAAATTGCAATGTACATTATTTTTGATACACAGAATTTTCTTCACGATATTAAAATATGTTCATTCGTTTAAATAAATCAAGATAATTGACTATTGCAATTTCTCGATTGCTATCAGATTGAATAATGAAGTTACAATTGTTCTTAACTATAATTGTTCGCTATTCGTTAATTTCTTAGAGAATTCTACAACGTAATCGCGGTTACTATTTGATAAATCGTCGACTTATCAGATTTCACAGTGTGCCGAGTTCTCGGAAATGACTTCGCGGTAAACGAGGTGTCAACATGTTTCAAAGTACTCGTAAAGTTCAATAATTAGAACAGTTTGACCAAGTTTCCCTATTTCCATACCTATCTCGCGGAACCGGGCTTCCATATTTTGATAGGGAGGGTTTACCATACTCGGCATATTGATAAGAAGAAACTTCCTTCAAGATTCCGTACCTTACTTACGTAATAGATGCTAATCCCGGGAATGATCACGTAACAATTTCCTCGGTCACTTTACGGAATAAACGTTCACTGTTTCCTTAAGACATGTACAAAATGAATAACTGCTCCTCTTTTCCTTGGCAACAAAAGGAAAATCCCGGCGAGAATTCGTAAAACGGGGAAGAAAGCCAGATATCCCTTCCGTCTATATATATGTACGCGGATATATGTATGTACATATGTATGTTCAGTTGGAAGTTTTATCCCTGAAAGGTTATGCCAGGTAGACGTTCATTCCAAAGCGATCGCTTTACCCGACTTTTCTTGCTTTTTATGCTCTCGTGGCACGACGGGTCGCAACGCGCCTTTACCTCTCAGATATTCACAGTTGCTATCATTTCCGTCTTTTTATTGTTCACCAAGATGGCTTCTCCGACTCTTCTTTTTTATTGAAATTTGTGATCCTGGCTTCTCTTGTAGACAAAGGGACGACGTTATTAACGTTTTGCAAATTTGCATTGATATAAAACACTCGCGGTTAAAGGCAAGGGAGGAAACAGAAATGATTTTCTCTCAATCCTATACTTCTCTTGTTGCGTTTTATTTAAACTTGATCCAAATTCATTTCCTTTATGGTAAATTGTATCGAAATCTATATGTAGAAGACGAAGTCTTTAAAGTAAGAGAATTACGTTATTATCAAATACTGCGTGGTTAAGTTACATAAAGGCATCGATAAGTTTCTGCGACGTTTCTGTCTAACGTCGTATCTAACAGGCGGTCCATAAGCGGCCAGATACTATTTCCCCATTGTGCTCCAGATCTCGGCTTTTCGTACTGTTTTAATATAATACGATACAATGCGATATAGTACTCAACCTTTTCCAAAATTCAAAAATATAAATGCATTCTGTTGTTATTTCGTAATGTAATCATACATTTCTACCTCTTTAATATCGTTGTTATTATTTACGATATACAACTTGCGACAATGATACTTTGCAGGCACTGACGTCCTCTACAAGAAAGATTTTACGAATTTTTCTTCTAACTTCAGTATTCAACGAGTTACGTATGATTATTTGGCATTTTATTGACATGGACAAAATCCGACCATCCCACCGTCGAAACAGCCAACTTTTGGCAAAAAGTTTCGTTTTTCCTCAATAACTCCTAAACCGTTGGCCCTACGAGAAAATTGTATAGGACCCTTCTTGTAGAGGACGACGAGATCTACAATTTCTGTATAAAAATTTTTCGCTAGCGTTAATAGCTCACGAGTTATCGACGAAAAACGAAAAAACAGTTTTTCGCAAATTACTCGTAAACTATTGACGCTAGCGTAAAGTTTTTACATGGAAATTGTAGATCTCGTCGTTCTTTACAAGAAAGGTCTTATACAATTTTATCGTAGGACCAACGGTTTAGAAGTTATTAGCAAAAAACGAAAATTTTGCCAAATCTGAAGGGGTACCCCTTGAAAAATCTCGAAAAAATGGAAAAATTTTTTTTTTGTCAAAATTTCGAAAAATGCTTTAAATAAAAGTTGTTTTTCTTCTAATTTCGATATTTAACGAGTTAAGTATAATAAATCCGCCGAGTAATTAACATTAAACTCTTAGAAGAAATTGACGTTACTTGCAGTTTACCAGGAATCATTGTCCCAAGCTGTACATTAAAAATGTGCCTGTAAAAATTAGAATAATAATATAAACAAATTTCTAAATTCGATAAATAAAGAAAATTATAAACAAATAACTTTTATTCCCAGTAGCATGATAATTTTATGAATGACCACTTAAAAACAGCTGTAGACTTCAATGCACATATTTCCCAAAGAATTTCAATCGGGTACGTGCCTGGTCGAATGCAAACCTCGGCTTGGAGAAATCGTAATACGAACGTTTTATCAGAAATTTCGCGCGTTGCAAAATGCAATCCGCTCGCGTCGATTATTTATCAACAAACGTGTTACGTTCGCGAGCCGCTCGTGTACTTCATACAAATATCCTGTTCCTCGGCATGAATTATCCCGACACGCTCGTACCTCCTGATCACATTTTAATTTGCCTCGTATGAATTCAATTAACTTTTTCTACGAGCACATTCTCTTAGCGAAAACCGGCGTCGCTTTCCGGATAAACGTCCGTCTCTAGCATAGTATTTCATTAATGCTAAATGCCAAACGAGCAGAATACGCTCGCCGATGTTTTGAGAGAGAACGTGAAACTAAGTCGGCGTTGACCGCGAACGAATGCCGCGTTCATTAGTCCGTTTTGACAGTCTCTGTCCAAGCAAACAGAAAAATAATATAACGTACGGTGGGTACAGAGAATGATGAAGAAACAGGAGTATGGTTGACAATTATTTTTAATAGCATGGATACTTTTATTCTAAGTTATTTCAAGATATAACGTTATATGTATATACATGTACAGAATTTTGCAAAATGGGAAAGATTAATTGTAAACGCTCAGATAGAATCCGATTTGGTATCACAATCATATCTAAACTGAATAAAACTAAATCAAAATAGAAACGAAATTGATTAATAAATTTGATAAGGAATATGAAATATAATATATATTATTATATATCGTATTGTGTGATGTATATAAGTAAAATACATAAGTTAAAAAAGGTATAGTGCAAAGTGTATCATAAAGTACGTTGTAAAGTACATCAATAGACGCGTAACATCAATAGCAGCAGTAATTCTTCCCTTAAATACCCTTAAAGAGGGAATTGAGCCAGAGTTTTCGCATCGCGCGTGGTATCGATTTCACGGAGGCATCCTCACTGAAAGTAGCGGCCATAACCATAAAAATTGTAGTCCCAGGAAAAGCTAGAGCCCAGCCATCGACAATGCCATTAACGCTTTTTTATAAAGTGCCGGGCTTCCAGCCGGGCTTCGTGGTCGACTTGAAAACAAATTTTCAGATTAACAGGAGAGGTAGGGTAGGATAGGGTAGGGTAGCTACGTTCCGGGAGATCGTCATTGATCGCGTCATCACCACGGTCTGGTGGGCGTTTTATGGCAACTAAGCGCGCTCGCCCTATCTAAGGCGCGTGCAAGAAAAGGGAAAGAAATGTACCTGGTTCTTGGCGTACATTAATGCAACCTTCCGTACAACGTGGTTTACACCGTGTGTAGGTGTAGGAACGGGTCAATTAAAGTAGCGGTGGGATTTAATTAATTCGTTCGCTTAGACTGGCACACGAAATATGAATCCAGAGAGAAAGAGAGTCTATTTTAAGAAATTTAGCATGAAACACGAGATGCTGATAGATGACTCGCACGTATCAAAATATTTGAGACATAAATCTGATGGACAGATTTAAATGAATAAAATAGAATAATTCGATGCCTTGTTTCAACAATTTGAAAAATATGTAATACGTGCGTGGGGTGAGACAGTAATGGGCGGATGGTATGGCTCGTGCAAAAATGAACAAAAGAAGGGGTGATACTTTTACGCTCGGGGCTTCAGTTTCGAGGAGACCGAGCTCAAAATTTTTATCGACTACACGTGTATTTAACTATTTCCAATCTTACATGTCTAGAATATGCTATCTCGTATACACAGTTGAATCAATATTTTCATTTTCTATTATTTGGATGAGTAAACTTTTCTCTGAAATTGATTGCATATTTCTAAAATACATTTCAATCACGTGCGAGGTGATTTCACGCCGGTTGTGATTTAAAATTATTTTTGCCAGACGAACGATCTCATTGAAGCTATTGTTTCTACTATATCAATTAGCAACAGTGCCGAGCTCGAAGCTTTATGCTTGAACTCGTCACTTTCACTCGATTTGATTATTATAAACGAACGGGTTGAAACAACGGAGGGAACTTTTAATTTGTCGATCGCGCACGATGTGATCGACTCCTTTTTAATTTGTTTTTCAAAGGTAATGAGATATCGCCGCCTTCGAAGCGTTCACGCTTGCTTGCAATCCTCGATTGATTCATTTTTCAATCACCGCGACATTGCATATTCTGCCACTATTAACACGGCTTTTTCTATCGCCACCGGACGCACTGCATTACGTTTGGGAAATTACATTCAGTGATGAAATACTTGACGCGCGACCACCTAGTTAATTACGATAGGTTTTATTAATTAATAACCGTACGGAGATGTTAATCGCGACTACTAATTTCCACGGTTCGTTATGAATTTAATCGAGATTGATGGGAACGTCGCTTCCATTGACGCTGGGTCATAGTGATTTATCGCTGTCGCGTGAATATTAACGACTAGCAATTTCAGCATTTTGCATAATAAACATGTAACGTTTAAAGATAAACGATTCCCAATATCTACGTGCAATTATCGATTTCATATTTTAATACAAGTTTCGTGGAGTTATTTTCGAAATAGTTATATCCACTGATTAATTATTATTGACGTAATAACGGTTCTTAATTAAACGAAATGTTGACTTCTCACCAGTTGGCTCACTTAAATAGATTAATTTAATAATTATTCCGATAATCGCATATTTCCCTGTTTGCATAAAATGCATTGTTAATTATTCTGTACTGAATCGAAATCATGTCAAATATCAGCAGTTGCGTGTAAATATACTTGAGGATTAATTACAAAAACTGGAAGAGGGATGAAGGGAGGTAGGTAGCGTAGAATGACATAAAATGAAGAAAAAGTCAAAAGAGGCGGAGGAGTTGGCGGCGAAAAGGCACGGTTTAACAAGTGCCATAATTGCGCATGTCCACCTCCGAGTGACCTGACGTCAGATTGCACAATTCCACGCGAACACCGGCAGACGTATTCAATAACCTGATGTGCTTGCATTCATCGTTTCGCAAGTGCCATTTAGGCTGTCGCATCTTGCTGTAAATATTGGCTACTGTCACGGAACTGTACATAGAACGCGAACGCAACACGTTGGAATTATTTCGTAACGCTTTACTTCAATCCATACCCTCTGACGATGTAAAACTCTAGAGACCCTTCAGCAGTGTAAGTCGTCGACGGGCATAAGAATGAAACGAACAAAGATTATTTCACCTCGTTTTAATGATACTAATTGATTAATTTCTAATTCATGTTACATTACGACACGATAGACGTGTTTTGTCTCAGCTTTACAAATCCGATAGGTAAAAATAAATTTCACCTTAAACAAGAATTTTTAAACTACCTTGTAAAAGCAGTTTGTTATAAGATCTACTAAAATAACAAGGAAGAGATGCTGATAAGAAAAATTAAGGACTTAGAATGAGGGACGGTGTAAAGTTCAAGTGGACCGTTTTAGAAATTTTAAAGAGTCCTTGACGCGAGACTAGAAACTTTATATGCTGAAAAAATAATTTCTCTTTAGATCCTCATAGTTTTAGTGAGAATCTTAAACATATTTCCCTTTGTCTATTGTTTATAAATTAATTGCATTTTTTATTCATTTTTTCTTAAGTCTGTTCATTATTTGGAATTTTAAAAATGTTAATTTCTTTATCCGTGCGTATTTTCAATTCATTTTCACATTTTCTAGTTTAACTTAATTTAACAATTTTGTTTATCTTCATTTGTGATAAACGAAGGAACGTACTGACTCATACGCACGTACGTCGGCCTTTCATAAAGTACGGAATTTAATCTAAATCGCGAAAGCGTATCAGACGTTTTTCGGTGCTCGTAAATTTAAATCAGCCGCGTGTCTGACATATGAGAGGCATATTCTACTGCGTGCGGCGGACGCGTTTATTTTCGTCAGCTCACGTTACATTGCCGCGTCGTCGCACACAACACGATAGTTTAATCTAGAAAATGCGAAATTAAGACCGGCACGATGAAACGAGTATATATACACATGCCAGTATGAAAAACTGTCCTCGCCCCTCTTTTCTGTCCTCTTCTTTACGTCTATACTAAAGAATAATTATTCAGGTATGCCATTCGTCATTTTTATCCCTACGTTTAACTACTTCTAGACGAATAAATACAGGTCTTTCCACCGTAATACGATTCACAATGAAACGTATAATTTATTAATTATTAAACACTAGAAGTATGAAACTTTCTCTAACTATAGTCGTGTTACTTTCTGGAAAAATACGTCAATCGGTTTAGAGGCACGATTTGCGTTCGACGAATATATCCGTCAATCCTTCTGGAATAGCTAAAAAGAAATAATGAAACCAGTTTATGATGTATTGATATCGACGATTTCAACGTAAATTAATTATTGTGACACATACAATAAATTTGAATTTATTTTAAAATACCAGCTCTACTGTAGTAAACGAAACATTATACAGGATTATATGAAATATGTCATATATGTTGTACGGCCGAGCTGACCAAGGCGTGGCTCGAATTTTTAACCGCGGTTTCCAGGCGCTCTGATTCCATTCCATTATACCTGGTACGTGTTAATTGTGCCGGCGATTTCGTCGCCCGAAATAGAAACCGCGGTCACGATTTTCGCTGCTAGTCTCATCGGGATCAAGGCTGCCTGCGTTTTTGATGGTACGCGGGGGCGGAATCGCGGAATTAGAGCCGAATTACGTGTTGATGAAATTGAACCAGTAATGAACGAAGCTTTTATTAATTTATTAGTTGTATTTTGGGTCGCATTGACTTTTCGAAAACGGTTCGAGGATGAAAAAATATATATAATCCGCAGTACAATAAATATAATCTTGTCTAAGATTAAAGTACGTTGACCACTTAATACCGTTGCAGTCGCAACAGGCAAATGAAAGTTTCACGGTAATGATTTATACCTACAGTTCCGTGGAAATGTTGGTATATTTATCGTTTTATTTTGACCTTTATTCATTTTGTGCCCAAAGGGGTTATTAATATCGTCAGTGTCAGGGAGCTCAGGTTGCATTCAATCTCACTGCACACTCAACGAACATTTAGATGCAGTCTGCAATGCAAATGCAGAAAATGAAACGAGAGCTTGAAAGAAAATCTCCATCTGCTATTTTATGAGAAGCTGAAGCTTAGATTTGAATTGTCGCGTCCCAACAGCTTGCTATAAATAGATATTTTTTTCCACCAATTATCGTCTCCGTAGTAAATCAGTAATAATCTGAGAAGGTAGACTCGATGAGAAAAACAGGTACGTCACTGCAAAATATTTATCGCTGAGAGCAATTCGGGAACTTTTCTATTAGCAAACTAGGAACGAGAAGTTAAAAAAGAAGCAAATAAGAAATGAGGCCAGAGGGAAACTTTTTCGTTGTCCTGATATCCTTGAATATTTTTCGTGTCCCCCTCGTTGTTCCTTTTGTTTCTCGTCGCGGGCAAACTTGTTCCTCGAATTTTTTACCTACCTTCTTCTCCTTGGGAGTTATTGAGATAATGAGTAATAGCCGCGATGAAACTCCCACGGCGCGGTCTAACGGCGGTGCGGCGGCGTAGTCAGGAAATATCATCGAAAGTTTACGAAAGCCCACTCACGGTTATACAGCTGGGCCGCAGTATTGCGGAGATCATTGTTACTTCAGACCGAATAGTGTGCGTCGGTTGAATCTTAAATCATCGTTTAACCTGGTAACCTTTACCGAGGATAATAGAACGATACGCAGGTCGTGTTATCAGAAGGGATCTGCGATTGAAACGAGAATTATTATCGAAGAACGCGAATACAGGCAAATTTATCTGCGATTCGAAATAAGTATTTACTTCGAGCATGCCAATCTCACATCCAATCTTCGCGTTTCCTATTGGCATTATTTGTTATTACATTTGGAAATACTTTTATGTTTCAGATTCTTCCGATTATTTAAAAGTGTCATTTTATAAAATAAGTCGACTAAATTGGATATTAATAGAAATTAATTAAACTTGAAAAAAATGGCGAATCAAACAAGCGTACAATCTGGAATGTACGGGTCGAGCTTCTTGCTAATGAAGACGTAACAAAATTCTTCGTGAGATGCGTGAAATAAACGCGGTAACTGTTGCGAACGAGTTTGGAAGGAAGAGAAGACAGAGGAGTTACACAAAAGGTGAAGGGAATCAAGTCAGGTATTTCCAACATTCATCGCAAGATGCTCGGTTAATTCTCGGTCAGAGACTAAGGGAGATTTCTTGATTCTGTCCTTTTTTATATATTATTTACAGCCAGAATCCTCGCCTAGTTAATTCTCGCTGTGATACAACACCCTCTTTTACGGGCGTCTCTGCTAGTCGCTGGATTTCTTGGGAATTGAAACTAATTTGGGCATGTCCTGCAACGTGGTCCCGGAGATGTTTCAAGATTACCGAGGGACTCGGTAGACTTGATAAAGCAAAAATGAGTCCTCTTGAATGCCGTCGGATAATTGCAGGCAACGTGACGTTTTGCAAACTTATTGTGCAGAGCTAATCATTAGCAACCTTCGAAATTATTATAATTTTATCAAATATAAATATAATAAACACGTGTATTCTAATAAAAATAATTATTTAATATTGCAATTTTAATAGACTCAAATGTAGTATTCTTATAAAAAATCAAGAAACCTATACATCTATTTAAAGACTGTAAAACAAAAATTTTTTTTCTGTTAAAAGAGGACAAATTCTCCTTAAGCAGAAAACGTACTTTATTTTCTTAGAAGACCTTCCATTCAACAGAATCAACTTTCCAAGTTCATGGGGGGGAAACGTTTGTCACGTAGGTATGCGTCTCACGGTCTATTTGGTGAACAATAATTCGGTACACATTCAGGTGTTACGTGTGAGTGTGTGCGTGTACAAGGCGATACGTGTGCGGCTTGAAACGCGTAGGCGTTCTAACACCCTGCGGTGCGGTGATGCGTTATCGCCGCGTCTCCTGTTTTCCTTCGAATCTCATCCTCCTCGGGGTAGATACGAGCTTTCATGGGCTTTTTGCATAATGCGAGGCCGCCGAAAAAAATCTATAAATGTCCTCACAGGCCCTCGCCCGAACTTCTGACCTTCCCCGCAAATATTATTTGAATGATTTCGAATAAATATTAATGTTAGACCTTTCAGCGTTTATCGGAACAATTTTTATATTTTTCGAGTATAAATAATGAAATAATACATAATTCCGAACTTTCCCATGATACATTTTCGCCAGACATGGTATTTTAAATAATGCACTCGACATTTTGCACGTGTGTTAAAAATGAATTATCATCAACGCTTGGCTCCGCAGTGCTCGGTGCGAAATAGCCAGATTCAATTGAACAAATGTTTGACGAACTCACGCGACACGGATGCGGTCGTCCCGATAATTGAGCAGCTCGATATTCACCGGGGGCTGCATTTTAATGGCAAAGTTCGACCGCGTGCGCATTTCCGAACCCTGGGTGCTCCTTTCGCACGGAGACGGAATTTGAACGTAACCGTGATTCACTGGAATGGAATTGCTCCGAATAAACCGAGTGAATTAGAGAAAGCCGCCTATGCTAGTCCTCTCGTTGCTTTGAAATTAGCGTTTAAAGATTAGACCTATCTGCCTGAGCCGTATAATTGCTCAAACATTTAGTAGCAGTAACATTTAATAGCTTTACGCGAGGAACGTTTAATAGATATTGGAAATTAAATTGCTAATTATACTTAAAGTATAATGAATTAATGAAGTGAATTACTTAATGAGAGAGCGTTTATACCTTAACTAGGATAGATTACGTGATTTTTCGATACCTGGCAAAATATCGGAATACGAGAATACAATTTTCGTCCTTATAATAGTAAATCTTTGAAAAAAGGAAAATTTAACCTGGCGTGCTAAATATAAAAAATTGTATGAATTTAAATTATAAACCAATTCACGTCACATTCGATACTCGTTAAAAAATTTCCTTATATAAGTTCCAATTTAGTTATTAATATCGTATCATGATTTTAAAATGCTTAATAGGCAATTTGTTGCCACGAACATTCGCGGCGAGTGTTTGTCACGTAGATATAGTTAGAAAGAAATTTTCCGTGCGGCCGGTTGACGCATAATTGTCGCAATAATAAGCGGGCAGTTCAGATAAATGAAAATTATTACAATGCGCATTGATAAACGGCACGCTCGCTATACCGAGCGCCCGCCCTCGAGCGCACGTGCTCTCTCAATTAGATCCTATCGCTGCGCTCTCCTTTTTCTATTTCTTTGCAAATTATCTAACCGAGCACGGCGCGAATAACCTCCGTGTTGACAATCATTTTTACGCGATTTGAACAATGGCTTGGAAGATAATCATCGTTGTGACAATGGTGCATAAAGTACGACGCGAACGAATTGAATGTGACAGTCAAGAATTATCATAAAGTTCAAGCCATCCTTTTCGAATATCTTTTACAAACGTAAATAACATTTGGTGTTTAATTATCCTTCGAATTTTAAGATTTAAGAATTGATGATAAGCAGACTCTGATTACAAATAAAACATTTATGGTTATATATTTAAATACGTGTCTCTGATAGATTATTATTTTAGTATTTAAACAATGGAATGTGCATTGATATTTTTATGTTGGAATAGTCCTATATATTACACGCAGTACTAATAATTTCTGCGAACTCAAGTGCGAATACATATGTATATTAAGAAGAGGTTTCCGTTCCAGTGAAATAGAGCTTTAAAAGACGGAAATGCTAACATTATTTCCTGGTAGTGCGGCAACCTCTTTATTCGAATTTTAAATCTGATCCTTGGTGAAATTCTTGGAGAAATGGAGAACGCCTTTCAAAGCAGTCTTCTTCAATTTATTTTATCCCAAGCCTCTGGTATAGCTTTTATGCTTCATGTTTTTTATGCAAACGTTCTCAAACCATGTAATTTCATATTCTCTATTTAATACATACATACCCGTGAAACAAGGGAAATTTGAAGGCAAATTAACGTGTGAATCCGAGGTGTTTTATAGAATAACATGGACCAACAATTTTATGAGGAATTATACAGAAAAATATTAAGTGCAAACGTTTTATAATTTTTGTAATTCTTAATAAGCTCATCGTATTATGTCAGATGCCGAAAATTGGTTATCATTCGCATGTATAATACATACGACATTATCTCTAAGTAGTACTGTTCATTACACTTGAAGGAAGTTTATCGTCTGATCGTCAGAGCGAATGCATTCGCCTCATTCTCAATGGTCAAAGAAAATGTTTGATCTCGCGCAGACATGGACATAACGTGGACTTATTGAATTTTGATTTGAATGATGCTCACACCTCTGTACCGTTTAGGTAATAAATAAATGACACGAAATATTCCGATCACGGACGTCAGATTACGTCACTGTTCGATATCGTTATAGCATAGATTTATGCGGGTTAGTGACGTCGACGGTTGTGCCGTGATCCGAATGTAACGACCAGTAGACCCACCCAGATTTTAAGGATTTCCACAAACCAGCCACATCCGTTCGGACGACCATCTACCATTAAATCTTTAATTCCTGCGAGAACGGAGTAACTTCAATTTTTGTACAACTACATCTCGGTCGATTACGGTTCTACGCGCACGTGGTATAGTCGAGACATAAGAACTCTAATATAATAACAGAGCTACCTGCACTTCCACTACTTATTGTTAGGAGTCATAATGTCAAGTTGTAAATCTAGTGACGTACCGATATAATTTCAAGTCGTTTATTAGTTATAGTCGGTTATTAGTTAACCGGACTCAAAATATGCATCAGCAACTTTATTAGTTATAAATAATTATTTACACAAAAATAAGTCGAGTTTGAAATTTTTTAAAATACTTTTTATATTCCTCTGATTGATTAAACTATTAAACGACTCGAAAATACATTGGTGCAAGGAGTTCACAATTTGTCGTCATGAATCTTATTGTTGAAATTGCAAGGGACAGCAACCCTGGTTTACCCCGCCTCTTAAGTCTACAACCTCTTTTATTACGGGTTTCGAGTGTACTCGCGTTACAGGAAACAGGTAAGAGGGAACGAACGGCAATGTAAACGATTCATGTACTACGATGACGATGTAATCTGAGCACCGTATCGGAAACTACGATAGTAGTCGACAAACGGCGAATGTGTTACGAATGTTGTCCGATCAATATAAATTGCTGACTGGAAATGTCGCGACACATTACGTAAAGTTCAACGATTCACGGCCGGGTACATCCACGTGCGCTCACCTCTCTTTCTCTCCCTCACTCTACCACTGTTGCCCGCTATAACTAAAGACCTGACTACCCAAAAATTGAGGGATCTAAACGAGAATTACCTCTGCAAAAATTATCAATTATACATAAAATAATATATAGTATGAATGAGTGAATAAATCAATGAATGAACGAATGAATGAATGGATAGATGAATGAACTCCATTTATTATTTCCTAATACGTATTAGTAACATTATTTCCTCTAAAGACTAACTAAAAATTTGAAAATAAATCTAAATTGCAGAAGAAGATCCATTAATTATATAAGAACTTATTAATTCAGCTGTTTTATGCGAATTTGTTTTTCACTGGTCATAAATGATTGTTTCTTTTTATTACGATTGACTTTGAATTAAAAATTCTTGATATAGGTCTTCAAGGAAGGAAAGATACGGAGGAATACATTCAGCTGATTCAACGATTCTATACATATACGAGTGGACTTCGTTCGTTTCAGTTTCTGAGTCATTTGTATGTTTGTAGCATGCGCTGTGCTCGATAGTGAAAAGACGTTGTTTAAGTTCGATTACCGATCGTTTTTTGTTCTATTTAACGACGACCTAACCCCCCCCCCTCCCCCCGTTATCGGAACGATTCCAGTTATTTGCTTTCTGTGCCATTAAAACGAAGATATTGTATTACGGCGTGATTTGTGTCAGGAACTATAAAAATATCCTGAACCACTCCTAAGGATGGTTTAATAATACGATGATTTTCTCTGTAAAACTCACGAGAGCGCATAAATCGGTTACGTAAGCCTGAGTGAAGAGAAAGAAATAACCTCGGTAGATAAATCGTCCCGATAACCCCCGCTCTTGCATAATTCCTGATGCATATTCTATCGTGGAACACTTTTCATTCAAAGAAAAAGCAGGATGTCGGTTACAACGATCCATGAATTTCAGCTTTGCATCTTCTCTTTGTATGAAAGAAATAGCAAACAGCACCGTACGATCCATCAATAAAGTTCGATAATAATAAAAAGTATTTGCGATTCTGTATTCTCTCTTAAATAAATACCTCGTGAGTTTCATTCTATTTGTGGAATGTTGAAATTAATAAAATCGTATGCAAATAATTTATAAAACTGTAGGAACGAATTTAGAGTCTGTAGATGAGTTGTATTGTACTTTTTCGAGTAAATTCATTGTTATGGAAAATTGGAAATTGTATACTTTAGCAATGTTTCCAATCCAAAAGCGAGTTTCCGAGCGAATAGTTCTACAGTTTCAATTTGGATTTGTACCGATACGAAAAGTTTCCTGCTTTAAAAATAGTTTTTCGAGTTTAACAAGCCTTCGACGAGGAAGTTTTTAAATTTGTAGAAGTTTCGATTTCAACGCTTGCATGTGTGTATCGAGAAGCTGTACCATTTATAAAACTTTACGATTTAACATATCCCCGTTCCACCATCAGCGGTGGTCGATTTCGAACTTCCGACGCGGTTACTGTGCAATTTACTTGTCAATCCCATGCGATTTTAATCTACAGACATTTAATCAACTTCCTGATTTTGCAATGAAAAATTTCTGATTTCCAATTTTTCGATAACACCTGTTCACGGGTCGTGATTACAAAAATTCTCATTTAAAAATAATTTCAATTCTGTACTACAGTGTAATAAAATTTTTAATATTTCTAGAGAACGTTTTCAGCCACTCATCAATGATGAATTGCAAAATATGAGACACATGCTAACAGATTATATTTAAGCAATTTTTCCACATAGATGTTAGATATTACTGCGGATAGAAAAATCACTGATAAAGATTCGTTCAGAAAACAACAACGTGGCAACTCTTAATGATCACACACGCAGCTGCTTGTCATTCCGTTTAATCCTCTGGTATTTAAGAAGATGGAGTTGCATTAATAGTTGATAGATGCACATTTAAACAGATACGACATAAAACACATTCCTGGGAAAGAGTAAAAATTGTATCGGCACTTTCCTCCATCGATAAACTACTGGCACAACGCGACGATTGTTCCACCCTCATTATGACAATGTTCGCAACTGGAACTGCTGCTATCGGAACTTCTCGACTTTAATTGTCGATCGGAGATAGGAAGTACAATTTACATTTACGCGGAGATAAATATTCAGGAGCGAACATTTCCATAAAAAGGGATCAGGCTTCCCTACCAAGGAATAATAAAAAATCCTTTATCGGATTCGGATTTTAAGAATGTTGAATGGAGTTTCACTGTTACTACTTTGAGTTGAACATCCTTTTGTTAGATAGCAGTTTTCATGAATGTACTTTTAATTATACATTATTTACATGACGCAATGTACGTGTCATTAATAATTTCAGAAAATGAATTTTCGAATTAAATACTTGTCACGTCAGGTGCAAGAGTTGCACGAGGATTTTAACCGAATGATTCGTTCAATTTTACTGTTTATTCATTACATTTCAACCGTGACATGTCATAGATATCTAGCATTACCTAACGACCGCAGTAATGCTGCTCCAGTGTTTATATGATATATAACCGTAGATAACAAATAAAAGCGTGTTAGAGAAAAAACGAGTAGCTGTGCGGAAGAAATTCTGCGAAAGCTGATAACGGCTTGAGCAATCCAATAAATCTCGGGTCATTAATATCATTAATATAATTGTATGTAAAGATATTAAAAAAAAACCAATAAATTATAAAAAGAAGCAAATTCATACAAGACTTGTTATAAATTATTTAATTGCTACTTTCTCTCAGATAATACTGTTTATTGGCTCAACAATTGTACAGAAAAGTAAATTATCCCAAAGAAAAATCGTAGGAGTGAGAAAATGCTTGAAAGAATGAAATCACAATTAGGGGAGAGAAAGGAATCGTACAAACGCGCGCGTCCACGAAAGAACCTTCTCGTTTCTCGACACGATTCTTAATCGTTCCTTACCGCTGGAACAAACGACGAGGGTGGGTTATATCGGTATCGATGCGCTGCTCCCCTCGCAACCTTCGACCCCGTCGGCTCCTTTTGGCTTTTAAGCCCGGCACAAGGATAACTATGTTCCGCTCGTCGCTCCTTCACTACCCCATTCTGTAGTAATCAAAGGATATAAAGGGTCGTGTCGGGTGTTTGTTTGGCCCTCGAAAATGCGGTAGTACGCGGTATTCGCAACAGGACTTCCAAGCATGCCGTCCACGCGATTCCTTTGACCTGAACAAGCTTTTGCAGTGAAAATCCGTAGGTAGGACAGTAAAGGTATATTTAGACAATTCTAGGAAACGAAAAGTTGACGAAGGGACGGAATTAAATTTCGCACTTCTAGCTAGATAAAAATTTGTCAGAATTATTTTTCAGTAGAAAATTAATTTTTATTAAACTGCTGTTATATTAAATAAAATGTTCTCACGATAAATTTACCGCAACGATTCTTCCCGGATTTCATTTCTATTCAAGCATGATTACGCAATTTATGCTTTCGATTGCGTTACGTGATTTGAAAAGAGCTGAATGCATTTTGTATGGAAATTTCATAAATTTTTACATGTCCGTTGGGAATAATAGGTCATCGGGAGGATCGACTGTCGATCAAAAATAACTCCCTTCCCGTTCCAGTTTTATTTAATAAAAAAATCATGCGATTTTTCGCTGCAAATCTGATTGGAGAAGCAACGTGATTTGAGTACGGAATGAAATTTAAGCGGCAAAGAATCGTTTGCCTGGCTTGGACTCTTGACTCTCTAATGTTATTCTTTTCTTTCGTTTACTTTTCTAACGAATCAACGGTCACGGTGTTATCTCTTCTATACTCTCGACGCACAACTCTGTACCAGCATTCGTTATGTGCAAAATTAATATTTTTATCTATAATAAATTGTTTACTCCGAGAAACAAGCACTTTGGCCTACTAGTTTTTTAATTGATTTTTTTTTATTGTTGGATTAAGACTTCCGTCAAATACGAATATAATATCTGAATTTTGTGAAATATAACTTCAAACGATTGAATCTACTTCCGACTTGCAATTAATTTATTCGATATTTTTTCAAAACGTTTGCACTAACGAGAGATTCCACGAGCATCGTCGACGGTATGGTAATTGAGTGTCCACGTATTGCGCCGGTGCAACGGGTCATTATGCGAAACTCTCGCATTGACAAAACAATATTCTGGACAGGGACGACGCGATGACATGGCCGAGCGCGGCCGCGAAGTGTGGCACACAATCCATTTCCGTTACGGTCCCCTATCCGGTAGCCGGATTATGTTAATAAGTGCGCTCGCCCGCCGGCCGGCAAAGGAGTCCGTGGATTATGAGCAGAATGACATTTTTCAACGAGCTGAAATTAGGGTAACGTCATTTGCACGTAGGCAGTAACTATTCGTGGAAAAGATCATTTCTCTGTGACGCAATAAAAAATTATTTCGATCTTATCGCAAATTCGATCTCACATCACGAGAGTCGAATACCGAAATTTCGACATTTTGCAAAATGAATATTTACGTAATTCTCGTTGTACAAATTTGTCAATCGGTAATCATTAATTTTTTGCTCATTAGTTAAATTCGTTTGCGATGTGCTATCTGTTTCTTGATTAAATAGTAACGCCTCCCAACGATTCTTTATTAAATATCTTTTTTCAAAGAATCGTGATAATAAAATCAAAAACGAAGCATTAAATAGTTTCATCGCGAGCGCAGCGCTAATGGCCGGAGATAATCGTGATTTGTTTGTCAGTTAAAGTTCGAGTTTCTTTTCATTTTGTCGTCGGCTCTGCGCGCCGATGATTAATCCATTTCCTGACAATTTTCCATTTAAATTTGACCGTATCTAAACACATCTATCTTGTCATACATAATATTATCTGGATACATGTTTACTCGTCGAGCTCCACGTATTCATTCGACTCGTCGCTCTGCAAATAATTACGTCCCTTTAAACGCGGGCGTAGCTTCTACACAATTTTCGTGCGCATTATTGTCTCCTACACGATTCACGCGAATGATTAATTTTAATCCACGAAAATGTATTTCATTAAGAGGATACAATAATGCAACACGATTTAACTGGTAAACGTTCAAATATGTATACCGTCCATCAATATGATATTAAAATCATTACGAGCATACAATTCGACCGATTACGAGCACAAAGTTGAAATAATTATAAAAATAAATGCACGTATCGCCAATAATAACGTAATCGAGGATTCTGACACTCATGTAAAAATGAACTGGGATTCGAGATGCATAAACATTTTCAATATCACTGAGCTCGGCCCGATTAGTAGAAACCTGAGGTTATCGGAAGCTTAAACTTACTTTGGTCGCGTGTACAGGGTATTTCTGAATTATTTACATAACGCTTTCAAAGCGACGTTCCACACTCGGAAACGCTCGCCGAGTCTTGTGTAAAGCTTCAGAATTTTAGATTTAGACGATATTGTACGAAACTTCATTGAAATCCGACTTTATACCAAAATCAAAGGCATAAGAAAAAAACTGTGGATATTTATATTGTAATATTGATTAAAATGCATTATCATAAAAATATCAAGGTTTTATTCTAATAAACATTAAATGTTACTATTATTGTTCATTCATTTAAAAAAAAAAGAATTTTTAATTATATGAATAAACCGCCTATTATGGTTATTAAGAACTTGTATAGTAATTTTCATGAGAGCAGTTTTGAGGATGCAGGAAAGAACCAAGTGCAACGTTGTGGTTTAATCTATTTTTCCGGTATGCGGTAATTAAAGCGACGCTGTGTTCAAACAAATCATGAGAAAACAGATAAAAAAAGAAGAGTCTCGCATCGCTTGATAAGCCGCGGGTCTCCGCGGACCAGGGAGAAAATAAAGGAAGAAAAAGAAAGAATCGTGATTGCATGTGACACAGGAGTATCATAAATCGATTTATCTCCGGTTCGACTAAAACGTTAAATTCGCGATATTATATCCTTTTATATCCACCCCCGAGTAGAATCTACAACAAAATTCGCGGTATGATCACTGTTTTTCTTCTGCGTCCCCTGTGTCGACTTTTCATGCTGGTTTAAACAAAATAGCTTCCATTCGTGTATCTGTTAGTATATTCCACAGTTGCGTGTTCAAGTGTTCGTTATCAATACTTTAAGATCGATAAAGATGAAAATATAGTACAAGAAACGTGTTATTATAATTAAAATTGTTGTAATTAGGTTTCTGCATTTTTTATTCCAGAAAAGGAATACGTCTCTTGATAAAGTTTTATCTACTAATTAAACAAGATGTACTGGAGATAGGAAAACCGAAAAGGTAGCGAAAGAAATTTATAAAGAGTAAATGGAATTGTAAAGTTGATCAAACTTAGCAGTATTAAAAGCGCAAGATATATCGCTATCGACGGTGTTACCCATTAATCATGTCGGCTCGAAATAAGCTCGTACATGGAAACGTGTCGATGTAAAAATGTGAAAACTCTTTGTGGAGATGAACAACTGTGGGATGATTGCACCTCAAACGTAAATTGTATTTTAATTGTATCTCCTCCCCGGAGAGAAACGAAACGCCCTGGTGTGCAAGCATTAACATGAGACCAGATTTCCCAGGGAAGTATGCGTGAGGTGTCATACACGAGGATTCGAGTGGTTTCGTGGGTTAATCAATTTTAATCGCGGCCTTGATTTTTTTAATTCAAGAATCGTTCAACAGCAGAAAGTGAATTTACTCTTGTAAAATCTGTCTACAGAATTCTGCTGTGCACTTTTAAAATGTGATAAATGAAACTCATAAAAATAATAGCAAGATTTAAAATGAATGAAATTGAAATATTAAAAAAATGAAGCTACTCTCAGTATTCAGATAAATGAAAAATTAAACAACTTTCATTAAAATGTAAATGAGAAAATTTCTAGGAATAGTATTCACTAGAAATGCGATATCAGTAAGACAGTATATGACTCACAAGCAGATGTTGAGCGTTTCATAAAAATCTCTGTAAAGAAAGATCGAAAGAAATGAAAACTGATGCGCCGAGACGTCGTATCACGCTTTTTCACCTATGAGCTTTTCATCTATAAATCTCGGCCTTTCACCCAGCACCGTCTCAAGATTCCAGTTGAAACGAGTTTATTCCTTTTCAAATAGACACAGGGAAGGACGGAAGAGAAATGAGATGCCAGGAGTTGCATAAGAGTTTCAGTAAATTAATTAAATTTCTATTATATACACGGAAACGAGATTGCGAGCGAGATTTTCTGGGATGTAAATAGATAAATCGCTACGTTTATGCTTTTCTTTCTTATTCAGAGTACATTCGGATGAACAGCTTTAAAGAAAGCGGAAGAAATAGCAAGATTAAGAAAAGTGTAATATATACAAGATGAACAAATAATTCATTGCAGCGTGACGGCAATTAATAATAAAACAAATGATTTTCAGTTAGAAATAAATATATAAAAATATAAAAATGAACTCAACCCAATAAGACAGTAATTTCTATTTCAGACGATTTATCGATTCACCCGGTGTAGCTTTACACGGAGCCCGGCAAATTAATTAAAGTCGAATTAGGCAAAAAATCGTGCATTTCGACCGGGTCTTTTTTAGTCGAAGGTTAACGAGGTTCTGCGGACGATTCCTCGACTTGTACGACCCGGCCGCAATGCAATTACGTCCGGAACAGTGAGGCATCCCTGTTGCGTTGGAAAAATTGTCCCGTGCCTCTGTCCTGCTCCCTATGTATTATACATACATACATACATACATGTATTTAGCTCGTTCGGTGCTCGCGTTACAACGTTTCGGTTTCCTTGGTGAAAATCCAACGACGAGACGTACACGAAAGCAACGTCAGAGAAAATGTTGTTACGTCGTGGCCCGGGAAAGGTAAGGCCAAAGGGAATTCTCGTGTTCTCGTTTAAAAGAGTCCCTTCTACCGCCACCTGGCTATAAAAATGTCTTTTTGATACAATCTAGCCAAAGTGACTGCACATTAATAATTACAACTTGCGCGTACTTTTTTATAAACATTTTGAAAAGCCTTTGTTCCTCTCACGAGATTATTGCCCATTCATTTTTAATTTAATTCATTGTTACGAGAGTTTCTTATTTTGTAATGTTTTCATATCGATACTAATCTATTTCATTATTGTATGTGAACTCACACAATAACATGGAATTCATGGCCTTGACGAAATTATCAATGATTAACAATACACCGAGCACGAAGTTATCTGGGAGTAAATATTTCAGTGACTTCGGACCGGCACTAGCAAAACGAATTTTATCGTTGCACAAATTTGTACTTACACAAACGGTATTAGCAGGTCTAACTTATCTCTTCCCAGAACGAGTCATTTATCAAGCTCTAAAAAATGTCGCAGAATTATTAGGGTAAGTAGTATCAAAGGACCGTGAAAGGTCTGATAACTCGGACTGAATAAGGAAATGATTAGCTTAAATTTAAACACGGTTCCCAGAAGAGTTATAGTTAATTTTGAAGTTACTTCAATAATGAATTATGTATACGATGAGTAACAGAGTTACTGACCACTACCACAAATGGACCGCGGTTTCCCGAATATGTAATCTCGGTGCCGGCCCTTTAATCATGCAACTAATTCCTTGAGGATTAAACTTCTGCAACCTTTCAACGATCTGTGTATACATATAATAATGCACAGAATGTCGACGAGAGAAGTAATCTACTCTGGCTGTCCTCATTTGATTATAAAATTCTATCTTGAGAGAATGTTTTAAAAATTAGAATTTTCACTGTTATTCTTAATTAAGAAATTCAATATTTCGTTTTCGTTTTGTATCTGTTTTTAATACTTCGCTTTATTTTACGTTAATACGATTCAATCATTTACTCTGATTCTTTATAATAATTTTTAAATGAAATAATCCAATTGTAATTGTATTGATCTTCCCATCTAGTTCATTAAAGCACATCTGCACTTTAAAGAGAGAAAGACACAGTAGATAAAGTGATTAAAATTGCCAATAAAAACCGAAACTGGATTCTAATGTATTGATATACTTATTTGTTAGAGAGAATGACGAACGCGTCTGACACACAAATAACAACTGAGTAGTGACTAACCGAGCACAAAGAGTTTCCCGAATGAGACGTGCGACGGTAATGGATAAACGTTCAAGGAACCCAAGTTGTGTTCGACTCCCGCAACGATCCGATTAGAGTTTTCTCTCTACTTGACTTAGCTGTTTCCTTGTGCGGGTCGGTCGGCCAGCCTCAAGATCTCGTTATCTCACAGTGTCAGCGTGATGAATAGAATACACACGAACCGTATGCCAATGTCCAGCAGCCATGGGGACACAGAAGCGATGACGAGCTAAAAAAGAGGGGGATCGCGAGAGCATAAAAGCACGAACGAAGAAAAGTATCGGTGCTTTTGTGGTGTTCACTCGTGGCCGCATCGTGTCCCAGCTGATAGACAGTAATATTGTGCGAGAGTGATACAAGACCCGAAACGCTTTTGCCTACGGGGACGTCATGGGGCATCCACCTCGACTCGCGGGGGCGACCCTCGCCTGCCTCTTACTACTGTTCGCGGTTACTGAATCGGCCGGTGAGTACTCATCCGACTATCTAAACCGCAGCCAGGCGGGAGAAAATTAGAGTTTTCCTATGTCCACCAGCTGTTCCTTCACTTAAAAGCTTGCTTTCTTTGCTCGGGTTTCAACATGATTTACAAGCTTTTAAAACAGCGGAAAGAAAAGATCGACGCGAAATTCGTAGAGATTAAACATCTTCAGTTTTGTAAAATCTGCAAACGAATAAATAGGAACTGATTCCGTCGCAAAAGTAGCCTTTCGCAAATCGAACGTTTGTAAAATGATCAGTGGCATGCTCATGTTTGCAAAAGTTTTTAAAACTCCTCCGTCAGAGGAAAAATTCCATCGCGATTCCCCTGGACGAGAAAATTAAGAAAATAAATAAGGAACTATCGTTAAAACTGGAACACTTTAATCGAAGTTGGTATATTTGTTTTCTCAGGATATTTATTTAATAAGGGTAGAAGCATTTTTAAATGACTTCGTATATTTTGCGACGGAATCCAGTTGGGTGGATTTAATAGAAAGAGAAGTACTCACGTTTATTTAGGGAAAATGTTGCGTACCACGTTGTACCCAAGTTATGGAATCGTGCAATATTAATAATTTATGAGCCGGAGACGAATTTCGCGGAATTGGATGAGATATCAAACTTTTGAATATATACATATTCCATATTTCGCCGGTTCTTACATTCGAAATGATCAAATTGGGAAATAGTGAAGCCGACAATATTCTAAGATATTTGTTGACCCAATAATCCGTCGAAAATATATTAAACATATTTTCTCTTCGCTATATGGGACGAAAATGGAATTGTGTGATTCGTGAAAAGTTTTGCAATCGTTATCTGAATAGAAATTATGTTATCTGGATACAAATATTAACAATATTTGCCCAGTTTGTACCATTTCCGCTGACAAGCGTAACAGGCAAAGGAGTGTAATAGAATTTTGAACGATGTCCTTGTTTTCGCAAGAACTCCCTAAATGCATTAACCGAAGGTTTCCTCTCTATTAAACGAACTTATGTTTCATACTTATAAAATGGTTTCGAGTTTGCTTTACAAATTGCATGCTACGTAATGTTTCCTACTTCAATCTAAATTTCTTTACTTTCAACTTCGCTTTCAGAATGTTGAATTTTTCGAAAGAGAAAATACGTCGTTTCAGCTTGCCAGAATATTTTCTAACAATACGATTTTATCCATGTCATCGTGAGAACGATTTTACCTTAGATTCTATAGTTGTCGGTGGGTACAAAAGTTTTTTTAAGGGCCCGATAAACAACAACTCCGTGTCCCATTACGACCCATCAATTTTTTAACCCGCCATACGCCGGGTCTCCCCGTCGCCAGTACACACAAATTTAAGGCTCGTTACACGATCACAAAACTTTTTACGTGCCGCAGAACGGAACTTGGGCGTAGAGGAGATTCGAAAGTGGCGACGGAAAATATTTTTAACGGTGCTGATAAATTCGATTTTCACGGTGCGACACATCGACACAATGGGGCGAGAAGCACCCCTACGCGGCAACGGAATTCCGTTGGAAGTTTGTTCACCGTATCCCAGCCGCCTCTAGAATGCATAGAACTACCCCTTTGCAGTCTCTCGGGGCTTTGCGCGCCCGGACCGGGTAAATAAGTTCCGCCCTCGCGGATAGATACATATCTCAGAAAAGTTTGCGCTGTGCATCGGGGCCAGGTATAGTCGCCGGAAGAATACTACCGCGGTTGCACGATAGTATGGTAACTAGAATGGATAGGAGGAAGCAGTGAAATCTGTAGGGCTTGATAAAATATTTGTGCCGGTCGGTGAAGCTGGAACTTTGACAGATTCGCATCTTCTATGTTGTCGCCACGAAATTTTGTTGCACGCAGGACGTGCATGTACAGAAACTCTTAAAAATTGGATGAACGATAAGATAGAAAATGATAAGACAGAAATAATATACGAAAATGATAAAGAAATACATCTTCCACTGTCATTCAATTTTCTTCGATATGCAAAGAAGCTATACTTTTTTACATGACCATCTATCTAATCTGTCAAATCTCCAGCGAGCACAACAGAGATATTTTATGTTAAAGAGATCGTAATGTACGAATTAAATTATCATGAACAAATTAAAGTGAATTTCACGATCAGTAAATAACGATAGAAGGGATCAACGAGTTTCGAAGCTCAGCTCCCGTGTCACAGGGGTTATTCGCCGTGTCAAGGATAAAGAGATTAAAACTCGACAGACGGATGTCGAAATCCCAGATTAATTATTATGAACGATAGGATTCGTAGAGATTACTGTTTACGGTTATTGAGAAACTTCGATTCTGGTTCGGAATCTGTTCACGTTTTGCACCGACGTGCTGATATCCCTTCTGTCATTGTATAATCTCGCCTAAGTTTTTTAACAGAACGTTTTATAGTTTACAGTTTGCTATCATTTAAATTTTAAAATATATTTTTTATCTGTCCTGTCAGTTAGATGATGTTATTTGTTCAGTTAATGATTCTAAATTCGCTTCAATAATCGCTAATAATATCCATCTGTGTAGGCATCTTCATGTTTTGCTAACAACGTTGTTATTGAAACTCCACTCCATAACACAGAGGATTTTTCTCTAATTTTCTGTTAAGAATTTCTCTTACCAAGATAGTACATCGCTTCGCTTCATAGTATATCTGAGTTATTTTCTAATAATTACAAGTAGAATAATTGTATTATTAAAATCAATTTTGGAGCAGTTCATGTAATGCAAACACAGATAGTCTGCGCGACGTAATAGCAATTTCCAAAGCAACACAGATAGCGGAGTTCGATTCATAACGATTATCTTTGACCCTCGTAAACTCACTATTTTTTCCCCCCTTTTGCGAACAGTTTCAGTCGGTTGAGAGCACGTGAACTTTGAGACCACACACTTAATCGACGATTCTTTAATGAAAATTCAACAAGAATACGAAATAACAAAAGATATTAACGATTAAATTTATTTTCGCAAATTTACTCTTCCTTAAATTAATCTTCCCCTATTAATTAAATAAATTCTCTTCAATTTATCGTCAACGTTCATCTAAGTTTTTTATGAGACTCTAAGGCTGATAGTTTTCCATTGAATTATTGTACGCTATTTCTGATGGAACGCTTTCCTCTGCCTGCCTTTCAGCATTTTTTTCTCTACAGCCGTAACGTTTTTCCTTATCTACAGCAGAACTTATCCGTGACATTTAACTTATTATTATACCCTTGCCTGTACGGAGCGCACAGTGTGCGTTTCTTGACAATCATTAGAGACGATGCATCAGGGAGAAAGGTCTTTTATCGTGTTTCGCTGTACGGCGACCGACATCAGTGTTGCGTGCCTGCTATCTTCGCCCCTGTTGATCGTAAAATACTGTATAAACCACTTCACTTATCAGGCAGTAATATCGAGAATGAAATTCATAATTTACGACCGCGGAGACGCTCGGCCACTGAATAACAACTAATTCATTTGTTGAAATTAACGTTTCCCGTAGCGATTAATGACAGTGAAATCAATCGACCTCCATCCTCGCAGCTTTTTATAATTCATGAATACATATTTTGCATTGCTGTACCATTGAAATACAGAACACTTGTTTCTGCGAATTGCCTGCATTTCTTATAAGAAGTTTTCATTCGCAGGAAAAATCTTTTCTAAAAGAAACAGGAATAAGATTGATATTCTCATGTCTTGCACTCTTTTAAGGTGTTTTTAAAAGAGAAGAGAGAAATGCCTCGTCTATTTTCGACTGAATTTTTCAAAGTTCCATCTCGGAAATGGAATGCTACGGATAGATATACGTAGGTCGAGTCTCTGAGGAATTCGTACAAACCTGGTTCATTTTCGATCAATGCCAAAAGTTTCAAAAAGGAGGAATCAATGTAATTCTCGAAATATTAAAATTCATTAAAAAATCATTTTTCTGTATTTCTTGGGGTAAATGATTTTTTTATAAAAATGATTTACTTAGGATACTTAGGACTAATGAAGAAAGTCGATGATCCTGTTTTAGTATCCGTTCAAATTGTAGTGAAATTAGAGACATATTTTCATAGAACATCTTTAACGAACGTGCTGTTTATAATAAAAACAAGAATTTTAATTGTCGCCGTTGCGACTGTTTACGAAACCTCGTTCCTGTTCCGTGGGACGCGGAACAACAATATCAATGATGTAGAGCTTCCTCCACTTTACACGTTACGGTCCCATTGTCGACGAAGTTAGATGGGACGATGATGGACAATGATTAGGCCCGCGAGTTCTTTGAATCATCATCAATGGCAGGCCGTCGTTATTGTTGTCCCGCTTCCGCGAGCCCGAACCGGACAATGTTTAAAGTTCATTACGCGCCCGGTTTAAAACAATAGTACCATGTGCACACACACACACACAGCGGGAAAACATCTTCAAACTAGTATTCTCTTTAAACAATGAACGCAAACACAAATATAAACAGTAAAATACGAAGGATTTTGTTGAGAAATAAAAACAGGACAATATTTTTTCCTCTCTGTTTCATTATTATATATTAAATTACAGTAAACTACATTTACTTCGTTTATAGTGTCGATCAATTTCATAATGCATGATTAAATAAAAAAATATTTAAAAGGACGATCAAGCTTTTCTATATTATTAATTAAAATGCCTGATTTATAATTTGAAGTTCAGGTTTATTATAAGGAAGGCGTTTCTCTTTAGAGATTTGGCTAGGGGATAGTGGAAATTAGCAGTGGCCCGAATTTCCCAGAAAGAAAGCTAAAATCGGTTGGCCGTGAAGGCACACTCGGCAATTTCGCCTTAATCAGAATTTCATTTTCCTCCAAGGTGTAATCGTGGAAAATTAGAAAGGTCAACTTCCGAGTATGCTGTGCTCTCGGACAAAGTGAACGCTACGCAGGGCCGGTTGTAACGGAGAGCTGTTAATAACGCGTGTCATGATTAGCCCCATTGAGATTTTCTCTTCTACGTATGCTCGCCGGTCCCAACTGATTCATCAGACTCAACGGGAAACCATGAAAAAGCAGTTTCTTCCCGGTTAAGGACAGTAGTAGGCGTCTATGGTTTAGCAAACAGTATTGTTGATAGATACGTGACGTACGCGCGGAAACTTCGTTGCATTTTATTTCCAGGAGAGAGTTCAAGGAAATATTCGCCTACGTTCGTTTCCGTTCGATTATCGCCCTTGCCGCGTGGCCTCGCTTGAAAAATTAAACAAGTCTCTTAAATGCGATTAGCTCGCGCTAAATAACTTACTAAATAAGAGCTTCGAGTCGCCGTTTGTTCCAAGAAGTACAGTTCGAAGGATTTAAATCTGTCGTCCTTAATGTTGATTAATTATTTTATAAAAGATCGTCTTTTAGACCAAGTACCCAATTTGTATTCTTCTTTAAGAAATATCATAATAAATGATTGATGCTTTCTTTTTTCATTAGTGATAGAAGCATTTGATATTTAATTATTAACGCGGGGCTTGGATTTTTAGGGGGAATTGTGATATAGTACACAAGAGACAAGGGACCACGCAAACGAAGGAATAAAAAGCACTTACGCGTAGACCGTGACTCCCTTAGCCTCAAAATAGTTCTTCTACAAGAAGCATTGATCGTCTTACATATTGCAGGCCTTCACTAAAGCGATTAATCAAAACAATGGAACTTGCACAATAGTAGAATTGTTTAAGTCGTTGTTCTCGACGGAACATTTTTATTTTCTGAAAAGCTCTCGGCATGTACGCTTCCAAGCGGGAAATCTATCATTGGATGACAGAAACTGGAGTGGATCCCGTTGAAAACCCGTCTCGAGTGACTCGATGCGGTGCAAATGAATTTTCGTCGCGACTAGATGACTGCAGGCAGACGACCTGTTATAACTGTCGGCGATAAGCGGATGCGCAGCCGTGTAGTTTTCCACGCGGTGAACACGCGAAAGCTCGCTTGAAACGATGCGATGTATCACGGAGAATTATAAGTGGCGTAAATTACAGCCGAACCTCGGCGCACTCCGCTCGGGCTTAGCCTCACAATCTGACCCAACTTTCGTTTTAAACGACTATAATTCCGGTAATGAAGACACATTGCGCTGAATAGCTAATCGATAAAGAGACCAGCCTAATGCTATCGTTGCACAAACCTCCCTCGCTCAGTGTTGCATTTCATTCACAACTTCTTGAAGTTTTCATACTTCGGAATTAACTTTCATCTATATTTTTTTGTTTTGAATAATCTTCAAATATTAATATCTAATCATTTAATAACACGGTTTCAAATTTTGTACTTTAAAAATTATAAGAAACAAAATAATACGAACTTGAAAAAATGGTAGACGATTTAAACAACTATACAAATAAATAAATTCTATTAAATTAAAATATAACTTAAATACTAAAACTCAAGAGTATTCTTATTTTGTAATTGCGAATGAAATATCATAATCAATGCTACTTAGATATTCGTAGATGAAACATAGAATAACGATCAATGATAATTGTTTCACCGATATAATACTGAAGATACCTAAAATCGTCTGAACTTAATGCACACATGTATGTACATAATATTAGTATATGTACATAACTTGCGGTACATAAGCGGCTGGAACGAGGTCTATATCATTGAAACGATTACAGGTCCCCCATGTTCAACCGGACATTTGGTAAATTGATCTGATCTGAACGTCCCTACTTCCCAATAAAACAGACAAGATATACGGTCGGTTGCGTCGTCATATACACCCCCGTTGAAAAAAAATCTTTGATCAGTCATTGCATTTGCTCCCAATAAAATTGGGTAACTGCTTCGTTTCGTGCTTGATATTACAAACAACGTTGGTACAGTAGCAGTTTCAGTAAAAACGATTTCAGATTTGTGTATATAGAATATTACAGAATTTTCAGTCAGTCATAGATATGATTAGACGATAAGGAATAAGTAGAAGACAATTTTAAATCGATGATCGTAATTGGAAATTACAAATTTAAACGTGTTTAAGCTCGGTAATTCGTTTTTATTCATTCAGGGGCCCAAAGAAATATTGTACCGTGCTGTTCTCCCGATTCCATAAGCTGCAAGATTTCTACCATCATCCTCCGCGTTGCGAACATTCAATATTCTTGAGTCTTATCCTGAAAGCTCTCGCCTGCAAGGCTCTTATCTCGAGGAAATTTCATCTGGATGCCTTATTGTATTGAGTCATCCGATCAGCGCGCGGCGCTTCCGGCGCGGAGCGAAACACGACACGAAAACGGGAATGGCTCGGCATCGCGTGGCGATCACACCAAGAATTTCCAAGGGACTGAAATTTCAAGCACTGGAGAGTGCCCGCGCGTGACACTTGCAATTTTCATGCGCGACCCCGCGGCGATTACGCGACGCCGAGCGAATCTCTGATAATCGGATGATGGAAGAGCAATTGCAGGGAGAGAGAGAGCGAGAAATTGCGATTGCGGTCGCTCGATTAATTTGCCGCCCCATTCGCGTAGTCCTTTAAGCCTGCTGCACGTTGGAAACCCTTGCGGAAGTCAGTGCCACCGTTAAAAAGAAAAGCTTCGTTTCAAGATCGTGTCCCGATTCGACGAGAAAAAATTGCTTATTCTCCGTTGGTCACTAAATTGATAACACCGTAATTGAACAACGCGTTAAGAAAAAGATATCCAGACATTTATTTTTATGTTACTTCTATTACGTCAATTAGTAATTGCACAAATAATGCATTTGTATAAATAAAGTATAATCAATGCTACTTAGATATTCGTAGATGAAACATAGAATAACGATCAATGATAATTGTTTCACCGATATAATACTGAAGATACCTAAAATCGTCTGAACTTAATGCACACATGTATGTACATAATATTAGTATATGTACATAACTTGCGGTACATAAGCGGCTGGAACGAGGTCTATATCATTGAAACGATTACAGGTCCCCCATGTTCAACCGGACATTTGGTAAATTGATCTGATCTGAACGTCCCTACTTCCCAATAAAACAGACAAGATATACGGTCGGTTGCGTCGTCATATACACCCCCGTTGAAAAAAAATCTTTGATCAGTCATTGCATTTGCTCCCAATAAAATTGGGTAACTGCTTCGTTTCGTGCTTGATATTACAAACAACGTTGGTACAGTAGCAGTTTCAGTAAAAACGATTTCAGATTTGTGTATATAGAATATTACAGAATTTTCAGTCAGTCATAGATATGATTAGACGATAAGGAATAAGTAGAAGACAATTTTAAATCGATGATCGTAATTGGAAATTACAAATTTAAACGTGTTTAAGCTCGGTAATTCGTTTTTATTCATTCAGGGGCCCAAAGAAATATTGTACCGTGCTGTTCTCCCGATTCCATAAGCTGCAAGATTTCTACCATCATCCTCCGCGTTGCGAACATTCAATATTCTTGAGTCTTATCCTGAAAGCTCTCGCCTGCAAGGCTCTTATCTCGAGGAAATTTCATCTGGATGCCTTATTGTATTGAGTCATCCGATCAGCGCGCGGCGCTTCCGGCGCGGAGCGAAACACGACACGAAAACGGGAATGGCTCGGCATCGCGTGGCGATCACACCAAGAATTTCCAAGGGACTGAAATTTCAAGCACTGGAGAGTGCCCGCGCGTGACACTTGCAATTTTCATGCGCGACCCCGCGGCGATTACGCGACGCCGAGCGAATCTCTGATAATCGGATGATGGAAGAGCAATTGCAGGGAGAGAGAGAGCGAGAAATTGCGATTGCGGTCGCTCGATTAATTTGCCGCCCCATTCGCGTAGTCCTTTAAGCCTGCTGCACGTTGGAAACCCTTGCGGAAGTCAGTGCCACCGTTAAAAAGAAAAGCTTCGTTTCAAGATCGTGTCCCGATTCGACGAGAAAAAATTGCTTATTCTCCGTTGGTCACTAAATTGATAACACCGTAATTGAACAACGCGTTAAGAAAAAGATATCCAGACATTTATTTTTATGTTACTTCTATTACGTCAATTAGTAATTGCACAAATAATGCATTTGTATAAATAAAGAAAAACTTGGAATTACAAATATCAGAACTCATTAATTCAGGAATTATTAATATAGGAAACAAGAATTCGAAATACAATTAAATTTTGCATTCACCGTCAGGAGATTCTTTCATAAAACATGTTAAATGTCTGCTGTTTGAAGTTTGATCATTTACAGTACTTCTAAGTAAATTATTAAAGTCCTCGAGGGATCAAGTGTTCGTTGAAAATACTTTAATGATATGGGAACGAAAAAGGAACGTAGGAAATATTATGAAACAATGAAAGATTCATTCTCCCCTCGACGCTGTCGTGCAGTATCGGTAAATAATAATGGTTTAAACAACCACGCACGTCAGGCAAAACAAGAATCACTTACTCGAGGGGGAGTATACTTAATCAATTTTTACAGAGTGTTAAACTTTTTGCTGAAATTCATTCTGGAGGGTGATTTTTAAATGAATCAGTAAAGTTCATTCTACCTATTTAACTCTAATAATATACAGAACTACAAATCATTTCCATCTGTCTATACCTCAAAAGTAGATTCTTATCAGAAACTGTGTCTTGATTGATATCATATAATACAGAAATACTCTACTCATAGTTATAACTCTTTTTATAACTTGCAAAGAGACAAAGAGCTTTTGCTTTCTAATACACAATATAAAGGAATTAGTTAACAATTCGGGTAAAAGAAAAGAAAATGCTAGGACAATGATTATACGGACTGA
Source organism: Ceratina calcarata (assembly GCF_001652005.2). NCBI lineage: Eukaryota > Metazoa > Arthropoda > Insecta > Hymenoptera > Apidae > Ceratina > Ceratina calcarata. The sequence goes on along the minus strand of NW_017132657.1, from coordinate 587,809 downwards.
AGTATCTGATTGGGGAATAGGATTGAACGACACCGAGGATCGGTATTAATTCCAATCTTCTCTGACCGTCGCGACGCGGCGGACTCTATTCTAGCTAAATCCAATCTGGATCCGGTAAAAGGGAAAAATGGCGTGGCACTACGTGACAGGAAACGTTCAGAAGACCGGAGGAACTCTTTATCGTAATTTATCATGACCTTTCTTACAAAAGAGTGCCGACGTTGCGTTATTTACCTCATGGGAGCAGTACCAGCATGTACCATTCCAAAATAATACCAGCGTCTTCTGAAATTGCACATAATGTAGAGAAAAGAGGAAATATTATAACGAACTACATGTCGTTCGCGTTCAATTTTGTAGTACAATTTTATTAAGTATACACGGGATAAATTGAAAATTATTATTTTAAATGATTGGTTTATCCATTTTATCATTTCGTGTACGTTAGAGATTTGTCATGAGACGTACATTTTAAAATCCGAGTGATATTATAATTAATGATAAATTATTTGAGATGGAAATTTTTAATGAACTCGTCATCAAATGTATAAGTTTTAATGAATTAATTATTCTGGGAATTCTGTTTTATTGAAATAATATAAAAATATAATTTTGTTAGGAAGATTGTTTTTCCACGAATGCCTTTTTTCATTAAAAATTGAAAATCGCACGAGTTGCAATTGCTAAAGTAGCTATCTTCCCGTTCCAGCATCCAGCTGGTCGACTAAAAATAAGCGTTTCAAGATCGGGGGTCAGCCGAGTCAGCGATTATCGCGTTATCGGCGTGACCTTACTATGAGGTTCAACCTCCCTGCATAAATACGTCTCGTTTTCTTCGCTCCCCGTGGTATCTCAATCGGAGCGCAAAAATGTTATCGATTGTAAAATGAAGTCAATAAGATTTTTTATCTTGGTCATTTGACGGGCGCGTATCGATGCACCACAAGGGATCGGGTGTTATCGGTCGCGTAGTCTTTATCGCGACCTTCACCAACCTCGGAAACTTCACTGTTCAATAATTACAAAAATGATTAGACGAGAAAATGTTTATCTCAGACGTTTCTAACTATCGTTCATACGGAATGAAGCAAACAGAAACAATCTGTACGAACTGTAGCTGATTAATTATGGTACTTTCCATTATGTAAAGCTGGAAGGAATCAGAGTGGTGAGTACGGTGATAATAAAAAAATTTAATGAATTCTGTTAAGCCAGTTTTTTAAATATTAAGTTCAAGTGTTCAACCTCGCTAAGGTAGATGCTCAGGAGATTGCTTAACCGTGAGAAAGCAAAAAAATGGTTGAGATAAAGAGAACAAAATGAAATGAAGGCTGCACGATAAAAGAAACAAGAGTTATTAAAAGTTCTTACGCAAATGAAGCCGGCGTAAGCCTGTTAAGCGTGCATTTTCCTATGACGTTATCAACTCTCCTACATTATTATCCCGTGCAAATCTACATGCTGGATAAAGAACAGGATAAAAGTAGCTCGACGACGGTAGCTTCTTCAGCGTGAAAACTTTTCATAAAACCCTTCGCCATGCATATTTTCCGCCCCGTTTATCCTCCTATCTACCGCTCGCATCACCGTACTCTAATAAGTACTCTTACCCGGGGAGGGAAAAAAAAAAAGAATTTCGTTTAATTTATTTACGACATAATCGTCTCATCTACTTCCTGGAACGTGTCGACGAAACGTTACTACAGGTTTCTGCCGTTCCATCAAGTACCCGCCGCGCGACGCTATCAGATATTGACTCGACGACGCTATCTCATCTCCAGTTTGCAAACCGAGTTACCGAGATGAAATTCGAAATTTCACGCACGACGCCGGTGATCCAACGATAAGCCGCGTTCTCGGCCGGAATTTCGATCGAGCGAGCATCTTCGCACGAAAGATGAAGCTGGTTCTTGCGTTTCTTTTTCTTCTGTAGTCGATTTATCAGAATGGACTCGAGACGAGCCGGGATTTCGGTCACGCGCCAAAAACCTTTAAACGACGCGAAAGTTTCATCGCGTGCCGTCCATCCCGTAGGAACGAAAGAACGGCCCTCGAGGGAGTCTAGAAACTCCGTGGCCAGACCGAGGCTACTAGGCCCACGATTAAACGGTAGAGACGGATTAATTTCGATGAAACTGTCGGCGAACGACGACGCGACGCGACGGGTAGAACGGGTATTCGTTTCATTGTCTTCGTTATTATATTGCCGTCGATTACGATATGATTAGCATGGGGTTATTATGTTGTTGCCTCGCCTGATTGGCGTCGTTCCCGTTGGTTATTATGCTGTTACACACGTTATTACAATACGTCGGGCCCTGGACCGGTGTTTATGCGGCGACATCGAAACAAATCTCGATGGGGCCGACTGTATTGACCCCATTAATAAAGAAATTCAAGTGGATCTAAAGACCGGGCCCGATTTCATTCAACGCTGAACCCCATTCACCCTATAATCTCATTACCGAAATTGGCCGACGTCGTCCACAGATGAAATAAATTACGACAATTAAGTTAATTAACACCAATAATGGGAACGCTCGGACGACTGTCTCTGCGAAGTCTTTTGTTGTTATTACAATTCAAATTATTTGATCGATGATCAAAGATTTTGAATTCCTAATTTAAAATATTTCTTTAATCAAACACTGTCAAACTACCCTAATGTGCCGAACTCCTCGTCTCAAAAGCGATAACGTATTAGATAATGACAGAAAAGTGTATGTGAGATGCCTCGCCTCTCACAAGCTAGAAAATATCGATATAGGTCAGAAATGACTCCGGGTTATGAATTTCGTCATTTATCATAAAAATGATAGCTTAATTAACAAAGATGGGTTTGCATTGTAACACAATGTCTTCTTCTTTATGTTTCAGTGAAATGCTCAATTGGCTGCCGTGGAAGTAAGTCAAGTTGAATTTGATAAATCATTAATGATATTCATAACAGAGCAATGATTTTAATCATGTGGTTTTCTCTCTATTTTGATTAGTGCAACCAAACAAAGCGTATCACGAAGGGAAAACGTATGTGTACAGTTTGGACGGTTTGTCGGTGACGTCGGTCACCGACGCGAAGGAAGAAGCATCCCTTAAACTGGCAGCCACCGTAGAAATGGCCGTGAAACCGGACTGCGTCCATCAGCTATGGTTGAAGGACGTACAGATTAATGGCGCGGTAACTGTCCAATTATACTTCCTAATTTTTAGAACCAGATAATAAAACTCATGCTCTACGGTATTTCAATCAAAGTCAAATACAGCTTCCGAAAGAGAAAGTAAAAGACATTTGAACTGATTTTAATTTGTTGAAGATATTTAACTTGGATTAATGGAAGAGTTGATTGTCGGAAGTGTATTTTTAGAAATTATATAAAATAAATAGCACGTACTTGAGTATGCTGATGAAAAAACATGTGTTTCAGGCACCATCGTTGCCGGACATCGAGAAGTACACAGTCCAATTCAATTACCACGATGGTCACATCGACACGGAGCTCTGCACGCAACCGGGTGACTCCCAAGCGTCTCTTAACATCAAAAGAGCAGTTGTCTCCATGTTCCAATCGGCTATCATGCGGGAGAGCGGTTTTACGACACACCACGAGGTTCGTTTCCTGAAGTAATTCGTTTAAATAAATTCAAGTCATAAATCGCTACTTCATTAGTAACTCGATGACAGACTTCGGTTCTAAACATGCTTCTCAGAATTCCTAATTTATCAAATCACGTATGTCCTTTTCCAATTCGACACAAAAAAATTCCAAATCACTAATGCAAACAGTAATATATAAATTGAATATGTTCTCCATTCTCCTGTCATTATGACGAAGTATTCACTGAAGAATGTTCAAGATGAACAATGAATATCATTGAAAATTTTCATTCCAGATCGACGTGATGGGATCTTGCCCGACGGAGTTCAACTTCCGCAAGGAAGGTGAATCTGTGATCGTAAACAAGAACAGGAATCTGGAGCAGTGCGCGTTCCGCGAGAACGTGAACCAGGGTCTGATCTCCGGTAACATGGACACGGTAGCTGGGCTCAAGTCTTCACCGCTTCTCGCTTCCCACCAGGAAATCGAGCAACGATTCAAAAACGGTGTCCTGAACAAGGCTGTCACCAAGGAAACATACAAACTGAGACCGTTCAGCAACGGTAACGCCGGTGCCAAGACCACCGTCGAGACCACTCTGACCCTGAAGGACGAGAAAGACGACAGCCCGCCAGGGGCCGTGTCCGTTCCGAAATCTTTGATCTTCGAAGCTCCGCACCCGGTGATGAAATCGTCTGCCAAAGCCCTGAGTAATGCGTTGAACGCCGCCAAGGACGAAGTAGCCAATGGCGTGAAGCCGGACGCGGCCGCCAAAGTCGCGGATTTGGTGAAAGTAATACGATTGAGCAACAAGAACGACATAATGTCTGTTTACCAAAAAGCTAAGGGCACGGATAAGAAACTACTGTTGGACGCCCTGTTCCGCGCAGGAACCGGCGAGGCAACGGAAGTCGGAGTGGAGTTAATCAAGAAGAAGGAACTCACCGGTGTCTCGGCTCTGATGTTCTACGCGAGCTTGCCGTTGGTGCGTCACGTGCATTTGCCCTCGGTGTCGGCCGTTACGTCGTTGCTGGACCAGCCCGACCTGCCTCGACTCGGTTACCTCGGAGTCGGCCAGGTGATCGGCAAATACTGTCAACAACATCCTTGCGAGAACGTGCCGGAAGTAAAGCAGGCGGTGCACAAGATCCGCGAGAAGGTCGGCAACGGCAAGGCCAAGACCAGGGAACAGGAGAACCTAATCATTTCCGCGTTGAAGGCTCTGGGCAACTCCCAGTTCCTCGACGACGCGACGCTGCAGAAACTCGCGAACATCGCAGCGGACAAGAACGTGAGGAACCGCGTACGAGTAGCCGCCACCGAAGCTCTGCCGAACAGGTGCTCGATGAAATGGAAGAACATCTTGTTCAAAATCTTGGGCGATCGAGAGGAAGACAGCGAAGTCAGGATTAAGAGTTACCTCGCACTGGTCGCGTGCCCGTGCCCGCACATTGCTAATCACTTGAAAGAGATTCTGGACAAGGAGACCGTCAATCAGGTCGGATCTTTCATCCAGAGCCACCTTAGGAATCTGAGAGCGTCGACGGACCCCGAAAAATTGGAAGCCAAGAATCAGCTTGGACTTCTCAAACCGCGAACCAAATTCCCCGAGGATTTCCGAAAATTCTCCTTCAACAACGAATTGTCGTATAAAATAGACGCGTTCGGTGTCGGTTCCACCCTTGAAAGCAACGTGATCTACAGTCAGGACAGCTTTGTGCCGCGTTCTACGAACCTTAACATGACCGTCGAGCTGTTCGGGCGCAACTTCAACCTCATGGAATTGAACACTCGCGTGGAGAATTTAGACAAGGTGATCGAGCACTACTTCGGACCTAAAGGGAAGGTTTGGGAGAAGGATTATAAGGATTTGAAAGAGAGCAACACGGGTAAAAAGATCAGCAAGTACATCAAGGAAAAATACGATAAAACTGTGCGAAGTAAACGAGAAGTGAAACAGGCGGACTTGGACAATTTCGCGAAGAACGTGCATCTGAGGAGTAACGAAGTCGACGATGATCTAGACGTTGACCTCTCGGTGAAGATGTTCGGCGTTGAACTCGCTTACCTGAGCTACCAAGGTGACATCAGTAAAGTGGACCCGGAAGTGATCATCGAGGAGCTGTTCGAGAAACTCGACAAAGGATTCGATATAGCCAAGAACTTGAACTACGAGTTCGAGAACTATCTTCAGTTCCTCGACGCCGAGTTGGTGTATCCGACTGGTCTGGGAAGCGCTTTGAACCTCGGAATCATTGGGACGAGCGCGCTTCGCCTGAAAACCGATGGCTCAGTCGACATATCGACTATGTTGGACGACCCAGAAAATGCCAAGTTCCGAATCGCGATGGAACCAAGCGTGTCCATCCAGATAGCTGGAAACATGGTGGTGCAAGCGCCTGGAGTTGAATCCGGTATGAAAATCGTCGGCACTCTTCACACAGCCACGAGCACGGACTTGTCTGTGTCAATTTTGAACGGCAAGGGTATCGACGTCAACCTGGGAATTCCCAAAAAGAAGCAAGAACTCATCAGCATCAGCAGCGAAGTTTTACTCACTACTGGTTCTGGGGATAAATACGTGGCTCCTAAATTCGGCAAAGGAAAGGATCATTCCGACTGCTTCGACCAATTATCCACCGTCCTCGGTCTGACCGTTTGCGGAGAGATCATGTTGCCCTACGACGATTTATACAACGTGCAACAGAAACCGTTGTTCCCGTTGAGCGGACCAGCCAAATTCGCTGTCAACCTGCAGAGCAACGACGTCACTAAGTATCACTTCAAAATCTTGCTCGATACTGAAAGTCACAATAAACGTTCCTTCGAGATTCTATTGGAAACGATAAGCAGAAAGTCCAATAAGCAGATATCGTTCCTTTTGGAGACTGGCCTCGAGCCCGACATATACGCCAAAATGATCCTGGACTCGCCCATCAAAAAATTATCCGCAATGGCTGTACTTAAAAATACTGTGCCAGAACGTACTCTGACGTTGACCGTCTCCCACGATCAAATGGAATATTACGGTCGTATCGGAGTGCTGGCGAATGGAAACAAATACAAGCCAGTACTGGAGTACAAATTACCGGAACATATCGCGAATTTGGCTAGCGCAAAGACTGGAATGAAACCGGGACAACAGTACAACGTGCAAGGTACCATAGACGTGAGCGATGGTGGTCACAAATACGTGATGGACAAGGTAGCTCTGACCGCTAATGGACAAGAACTTGTCATCATCGACGGTTCTGTTATATGGAGTCCCAGTTCCTTGAAAGTAGACACGAAGCTAGGCTACGGCGATAAGAACCTGGCTCTGAAAGTTGACGGAAAGAAGGTAGTCGCTGATCATTACAAGTTGTCCGTCTCCTGCGTGCCATCCGCCGATCCTAACATCGCGTTCAATTTGCAATGGGAATACAAGAAGGGACCGCAGGATCTGGATCACAAACTGATCTTCGTCCACGGGCCCGATCAGAAATCCGAAACCAACCGTTTATCGTTAATACAGAAAGCTGCGTATAAAATGAACAACCCGAAGGATCTTCAATTGTCCACGAGCAACGAATTAACTTACAAAGCGTTGAACTTGAAATTGAAACTCGACGGAGAGCTTACTCGCAAGTCGATCAGCACCGATATCGAGGCGAAGTACCTGGACTTCAATTTTGGAACTGAGCTCTCCGCCAAAATAGACACGAAGAAACCCGGTGACTACGATGTAGAATTGGAGGTCGAGGTGATGGACAAGGGTTTCGAACTGAAATCGAAACGTTCTATCGTAGAGCCGCAGAAATGCAAATTCTCGAATTCGTTGAAATTAAAATCGGGCGAGAAATACGAGGCCGATGCGATAGTAGTTTACGATGTTAGCAAGACTAATTTAAATGTCCAGCTAGACGGAGACGCTAATCTGAACGGATGTAAAGTAAAACTCGAAACCGTCCTCGAAGCTAATTCGCAGCTCGTCAACTCCCGAGCACTTCTTAAAGTAGACGGCACTAAGTACATAGACTTCCTGTTGAACGTCAAACCAACAGATAATCCAACTGGCAGCTTGTCGTTGAACTTGAAGAGTTTGATAACGGTCAACGGTCAGTTCTCCTATCAGAAGGGCAAGGGTGACGCGGCCCTGAACATCGACATTCCCAAGATCAACCGAAAGATCAAAGCCACTGGTACTTTGGCGGTTTCCGGCACCGAGCACGTAGGCAACGTGGAACTATTCTACGACGCCGAAAAGGATCCGAGCAAACGCATCAAACTGTCCACCATCTCTGACATCAAGAAGAACTCTATTGACAGCAAGAACACTCTAGAGTGTCTGAATTACAAGTTGGAATTGAACGGCAAAGGTAAACTGGAGGGAACCTTGACCAACGGTCAATTAGATTTAGACATCGATCTTACTTTGCCTAACAAACGGTACCTGGTGTACAAGCTGAAACGCAATTCCGTGAACAAGGATAGTAAATACGACATACAGGTGGCCAGCCAGTTGATCGACCACGAAAAGAAGGGTGGACCATCGAGGAAACTAGCCTACACGCTCGATGTTAAGGATCTTGATCCTCAGTTGTACACCTTCCAAGGAAAGGCCGAAGTGAAGTTGGTTAAGACCGATGGAAAGGACTTGACGCTGTCGTGGAGTGGCAAGAACCAGCCGAAGGGTAACAAGAAAATCAAGAATCTGAACATCGCGCTTGAAGGATCATGCATACCGAAGAAGTTCCAGCTTAAATTTGGCTTGACCCATGACGACAAAGACGGACAGTACACAGTCTCCTCATCCTTGGGCGATGATCTCTCATTAATGGTAAGAAATAAAAATATCTGATTTTTGAAAGATTTTTATGTTAATTGTCTAATATTATTCGTCGTCTTATAGAGCACTGGAGGTCTGGAGATGGGGAACGAAATCGACACACCTAACAAAGGAACCTTAGTCATAGAAGTGAAATTACCAATCGAGAAACTGAAGAACTTGAAACTGGAGGCTTCCACAAGTTATTTGGACTCAAGAGAGAAACCTGTGGTAGAAGACACTGAAACCTTGAAATTGACGTATAACACCGATAAAACGATCGAATTGGAGACATACCTGAAACTGTTATCACCCACCAAGACCGAGGTGCCCAACGAAGGCACTGGAAAGCTCAGTCTGAAGATTTTGGATCTTGCTCCTCTGAAACTTAGCGGCAATTACAAATGCGATTCTAGTCCTGAAAAGGCGACTCATCAGCTAAATCTGAACGGTAATTACGGAGAGAAAAAGATCAAGGTGGAGGCTAACTGCGAGGACCTTCCCAAAGTGATCACTGTCAACGTTAAAGCTAATGGCAACTACGACTCCAGACTGCCTGACGCCGATCTCAATCTCGTTTACAAGGTATTTTGTAACAAATATCTAAATAAAGTTTCTAACATTTATTTATTCGACAAAAGAAGCATTAGAAAAATATTTTGGCTGATTAGGTTTCGATGAAGTTAATAAAATTTATCAACGATCAAAGTTTAAAAAAATCGGTATTTTCCTTAATAATCATTATTTCTTGTTTAATTTCCAATTTTCTTTTACTTATGCAGAGATTCAAGGATGAGAATAAAATGACACTTAACTGCGAATCCAATGTCGAAGCTCAAAAGTTCACTTTGAACGGTGAGATCCAGCACCAGGATACCAACAACTTGTTCCACGTGACATACACTTGTCCAATGGGAAAGATCGAAATTCTCTCCAAGATACAAAAACTCGGTGACAAGGAATTCAAAGGTAAATTAATCAACAATATATAAAATTGATATGAACAATTTTCTTACACTCTTATTATCATTCTAATTATTATTATTATTATGTTAAATTATAGGCGAATGGAAAGTGGACACTCCCAAAGGTTTCGCGGTAGCCGATGCGCATGTAGACATTGAAAGCATCGACAATTTCATAATTAATGTCAACTTCGATAGCGATAAGATACAACATCGTAAGATCCACGCCGAGATCGCGAATAAACCCACAGCAAAAGCCGGAAAGAGAGTCCTAGTCACTGTCACTAGTGATGGTCAAAACATTGTAACCGGAAGGTATTACTATTTAATTAATTATAAGTTAACTGAGTTGCGTTTTTTAGAAAGGAACCAGTCCACAAAAGTTTGAAATTTAGAATATGTCCATCAACAGATGCATACTCATTATTTATAAAAATAATGTGATTATTCTACCTCCTTCTATGTCACATATAAAATTGGCGTAACGATCTAAATATTGAGAGACTAGCGAAAAATGCAGTTCGGACCGTAATTGTAGGGCAGACAATTAGTAGACAGAAGTACAATTCAGAGCAATTAAACTTGAGTATCCTTTTTCTTAGTTTCGCGACTAAGTGGACTGGTTCCATCTTCAAGAAGTCGGTTCAATCGTCGGCTAGGTAAACTGCAATTAAAAACAAAAGCAACCTCGATTATTTCTGTAATGCTCTGATCGTTTCGAGATTAATATTGCACTGTGTATGCAGTACGAGCTACAAAAAACATGACGAGGACGGAAAGATCGTGGTCGAGGGTAACGGAAACTTGAAGATCGGCGACAACAGCAGGAGCTCCTCCTTCAAATACACTCGCCAACAATTGACGCAGGAGAAGGATGGCGAAATCGGTGTCGCGATGGTGTTGAATGCGAACTTCGGACCGTCGGCTATCGTAGGCGAACTGAAGCTCACTAATAAGGAAGTGCACGTGTTCAACAGCTACTGCGAGCATATTCTAATTATTATTATTATTATTATTATGTTAAATTATAGGCGAATGGAAAGTGGACACTCCCAAAGGTTTCGCGGTAGCCGATGCGCATGTAGACATTGAAAGCATCGACAATTTCATAATTAATGTCAACTTCGATAGCGATAAGATACAACATCGTAAGATCCACGCCGAGATCGCGAATAAACCCACAGCAAAAGCCGGAAAGAGAGTCCTAGTCACTGTCACTAGTGATGGTCAAAACATTGTAACCGGAAGGTATTACTATTTAATTAATTATAAGTTAACTGAGTTGCGTTTTTTAGAAAGGAACCAGTCCACAAAAGTTTGAAATTTAGAATATGTCCATCAACAGATGCATACTCATTATTTATAAAAATAATGTGATTATTCTACCTCCTTCTATGTCACATATAAAATTGGCGTAACGATCTAAATATTGAGAGACTAGCGAAAAATGCAGTTCGGACCGTAATTGTAGGGCAGACAATTAGTAGACAGAAGTACAATTCAGAGCAATTAAACTTGAGTATCCTTTTTCTTAGTTTCGCGACTAAGTGGACTGGTTCCATCTTCAAGAAGTCGGTTCAATCGTCGGCTAGGTAAACTGCAATTAAAAACAAAAGCAACCTCGATTATTTCTGTAATGCTCTGATCGTTTCGAGATTAATATTGCACTGTGTATGCAGTACGAGCTACAAAAAACATGACGAGGACGGAAAGATCGTGGTCGAGGGTAACGGAAACTTGAAGATCGGCGACAACAGCAGGAGCTCCTCCTTCAAATACACTCGCCAACAATTGACGCAGGAGAAGGATGGCGAAATCGGTGTCGCGATGGTGTTGAATGCGAACTTCGGACCGTCGGCTATCGTAGGCGAACTGAAGCTCACTAATAAGGAAGTGCACGTGTTCAACAGCTACTGCGAGCAAAGCAAAGACTGCGCTCAGTTCAAACTTCAATCAATCTTCAACGCTCAACGTAAGTATTAATCCATACATTCTACTAGAATTGATGTTAGTACACTTTCAGATTGAATAATGCGAGAACTTTTAGTAATCGTTCTATGCGTTTATTTGCAGCTACGCTGAGGCACCAAATAACGGTGGAAGTCGACCTGAAGAAGTTCAACGTGCCCGCCGAATTCGGGTTGAAGACCAACACCGAGCTGAAAAACCCGATATTCGATCATACCACGAATCTCTATCTTCACTCGTCGAAAGACAAATCTGAGTACACTTACCACGCATATATTAATCCTAAAGAATCAGGTAAATAACTTAAAAGAAAAAATCGAAACAATTTCCGTGTTTGTCTGGAATTAACATATTAAAATTGTTTTCTCATCAGCTTCAATCTTGACTTTGCCTTCTCGTGAAATTGCCGTCATCCTGACGTACGATCTGCCTAAGAGTAAACAAACCGCATCGTACAAACTGGATTTGTCCCTGTATTTAGACAGGAAGAATAAGCCATCCGACAAGACCAGTCTATCTGCCAACGGAGACATTAACATCGACAAGAGCTTCTCTCTTAGCGGTGAAACGAAATTCACGTACCCAACCCAGCCCAAGGTAAATCAATGCCGATAACTGCGCAATCCCTGCGTATCTGCTTTTTCACAAAAGTCAAACGAAGATGCGACAAACGATGATTTTCCTTTCCAGGATATGATAGTGAAAGGAAATATTCACAGCAGTAGCGAGCATCCATTGCATCTCAACTTGGACATCGACGTATTCGCGAAGAAATCACAGAGAATTTCTATCGCAGCGCTTATTGAACGAGAACGGCTTCAAAAGGGCATTAACATAACTGGATCGATCGAAGTGAACAGCCGTGGTCAACAATTGAAGCTAGATTTGAAATCGCACTTGGCGATATTCTTGAATCAGTTAGAATTCGGCAATTCCATCACGTACAACGATGTTAATCAGAAACCGAAAACCATGGGCATTTACTATTCCGCCGATATAAAACAAGTATCCGCTTTGATCACCCTGCCTGACAAAGAAGTATTCAGAGATGAGTGGAAGATGGATATGTCAAAGAATGCTCTGAACTTAAACAGGGAATTGTCCCTGCTAGGCGAGACGCCGCGAGTAATGACGTTCGAGATTAGTTGGAACTCAGTCAAATTCGAAGCTTATAGAAAAGGTGAGCTTAATTAAAGGATAGACCATCTCCGTACGGTTTAACATTTTATAATTCCTTTTTTTATATTTTTCCAATTTGTCCCATTAATTTTAGACAAGCCTAACAGCAAATTGAGCATCAACGGACAAGTGGTTCTTGATGAAAAGGCAGAAATTCACGCGGACACCTATAAGGAAGGCGCGAAAAGCAACCTGTTCCACATTTTGATCCACCTTGACGAAAAGCAATTCCTCAAACCGGAATTCGGTTACAGCAAAGAAAATATTGCTAAATTAGTGGTAATTATCGCCTGACGTGTGAAATGAAATGAATTACACTATAAAAATCGTAATCTCATTATAAACTGATTTCAATTCTTTCAGGAGTTCCTAAAGAACGACAACAAAGATTTGATTCAAAAGCAAAGAGATCTACAAAATTATATAGTGGAAGAAGTAAAGACGGAAGGTAAAGATTTCATAGATCACCTGAAGAAGGCATCACCAAATATGAAGCCGCTTCTTGATTATTATCAAGGAGAATTGAACAAAATGAAGGACGAGATCAACGCCGACGAGAACGTAAAGCAGGTCCAAGCTGCTTTGTAAGTATTTTTAAAAGATATTATAATAATATTAAAACCATGTAGCACCAATATAAAAAATAATATCGTACGCTGAGCGTGTTGTAAAAAACAATTATTCGTATTGTAGTAACAAGTATTTCGGAGCGATAGTCACAGCCGTAGCGGAAACTATGAAACAAGTCACTAAAGACTTGGAAAAGCTGCATCAGGCCTTACAAGAAATAATAAACAACGTGAAAAAATCCATGAACTCCGTCTATCCGTCGCTGAAGGAATCGGTCGACAAGATAATCGGCCAAGCAGTGGAAATCACCGACGCAGCGATGAAAGTCGCTAGCGCTTATCTCACGGCGATCTTGGATATTATCAAGCAACATGAGAAAGAAATACAGGACGCGGTAAGCGTGATTTCAGAAGTGGCTCACTCAATCTGCAAGTTCGCCAAGAAGGGATTGGAACCGATCATGCAAGTGGTAGAAGCATTGACCGCTAAAGGGACTCCAGAGGATTTCGAGGTATTCAAAGAAAAGCTGGAACAGCTGAAGGACTTCCAAGTACCGGAAGCCATTCTGGGCCCGATCGAAGAACTGTGCAAGGCCTTCAAGGGTCTTTTGCCCACGGAAGAGCTTAAGGATTTCCTCGATGCCATCTGTCAATACGTCGTGAAGCACGGCAGACGCGAGAAGGTATGATTTTTCATATTTAAACGTTTGATCAACGTTGCCGTGGAAAATCAATCGCAAGGGATTTCTCCTCTTCTACCATCGTTACTTCGTTCCATCGCTATTATTCTTTTATTTTGCCTTGCTCTCGCTCATGCTCTCTCATGCCCTACAAATGACAACTCGCCACTACTCTCCTAAAAATCGCACAAATCCTTCGACATGACAACGCTGCGCTGAATCAGAATTTGAATTNTATTAAAACCATGTAGCACCAATATAAAAAATAATATCGTACGCTGAGCGTGTTGTAAAAAACAATTATTCGTATTGTAGTAACAAGTATTTCGGAGCGATAGTCACAGCCGTAGCGGAAACTATGAAACAAGTCACTAAAGACTTGGAAAAGCTGCATCAGGCCTTACAAGAAATAATAAACAACGTGAAAAAATCCATGAACTCCGTCTATCCGTCGCTGAAGGAATCGGTCGACAAGATAATCGGCCAAGCAGTGGAAATCACCGACGCAGCGATGAAAGTCGCTAGCGCTTATCTCACGGCGATCTTGGATATTATCAAGCAACATGAGAAAGAAATACAGGACGCGGTAAGCGTGATTTCAGAAGTGGCTCACTCAATCTGCAAGTTCGCCAAGAAGGGATTGGAACCGATCATGCAAGTGGTAGAAGCATTGACCGCTAAAGGGACTCCAGAGGATTTCGAGGTATTCAAAGAAAAGCTGGAACAGCTGAAGGACTTCCAAGTACCGGAAGCCATTCTGGGCCCGATCGAAGAACTGTGCAAGGCCTTCAAGGGTCTTTTGCCCACGGAAGAGCTTAAGGATTTCCTCGATGCCATCTGTCAATACGTCGTGAAGCACGGCAGACGCGAGAAGGTATGATTTTTCATATTTAAACGTTTGATCAACGTTGCCGTGGAAAATCAATCGCAAGGGATTTCTCCTCTTCTACCATCGTTACTTCGTTCCATCGCTATTATTCTTTTATTTTGCCTTGCTCTCGCTCATGCTCTCTCATGCCCTACAAATGACAACTCGCCACTACTCTCCTAAAAATCGCACAAATCCTTCGACATGACAACGCTGCGCTGAATCAGAATTTGAATTATATTTCAAGTATATTACAAGAAAGAAAATAGTATAAAAAGTTTGTCTATTTTATCTAATTAAAAAATTCTCTAATCGAATCGATCTAAATTAATTTGCTCAAATGATCATAGGTTGACGAGATGAGCGAGCTCAAGAATATCTACGCCCGTTTAGCGGGTGCCATTCACTCAATCCTGCCGTTGTTGGAGAAGCAAGTAACACTGGACAATCTGTTGGAAGCCGTCCAGATCCCAGAGCTCGATTTCAGTCTTTTGTCCAAACTCCCGGGCGTCTCCACCCTAAAAATCTCTATCTTGAACCTCTTGCGCAACGGCGAGCTACCGACTCCTTTGGATCTGTATTACACGTACAGGTAAGTAATTTCGATAAATAAACTCTCGTTAACCATACGCAACAAGCTCTCCTTTGTTTCTCGCCCGGCTTACGACGAAACGAGACCCTCTCGAATATCTGCTCGCCAGTATTAATTATTATAACACCACAAAGCCGGTTCAATTAAAACGACAAATGCAAATTACGTTGGATACTCTGATATAATTTCCGTCAGCCTTCTTCCGTTCTATTACCATACGAAGGACGCGCTATGACGATTGCGCCGCAGAAATTTAACTTCCCTTTTGTTTATAAAACATTATTTTTAACAACACTCAATCTGTCCAATTGTATCTTTTAATTAGAAATTTAAAATACTTCTAAAAGAACAAAATCATATTAAAAATTCTATATGTTCAGACCGACTCTTGACCCGAAAGACATCATACCACCGTTCTCCAAATCGGGAATCGTCGCCGACGGCGGACACTTCTTCACGTTCGATGGACGCCATTTGAACATGCCTGGAACTTGCACCTACGTGTTGGCACAAGATATGCAAGATGGAAATTTCTCCGTTATAGGAAACTTCAACAATGGAGTTCTAATTAGTGTGACAGTAACCGAACCGAAGGAAAGCATGACGATCAAGAACAATGGAAACGTGAGTGGGAAGATCCGATACGATACCCTACAACCAATGATATTCGTATATAAAAGAGAGAGATCCGTAATTCGTCAAGAACAAATTGCTAATCTGTGATCTGAACGAAAGAACTTGCAGAATTACATGACTTAATAAAAGACAGCAATTGTTATAATTGATAAGACAGGCATTAAACGAACGAGTTCTCGCGTGATGATCCTCTAGTTAACGTTACTTAATTCTTTCGTAAGACTCTTCACTACATGACAGACGAGTAATCTATCCAACTATTAAACTGCACTTAGCTGCGTCCTAGACAATTGAGTTAGCAACCGAATAATGAACGCAATCTCCGTTGCAGATTCTGGTGAACAACAAACCGAGCGATTATCCAGCGAACACGAAGAACCTGCACGCGTACCTGCTGCAGCCTTTCGCCACGATCAAATCTGATTACGGTGTCCGCGTTACGTGCCCGAACAAGTCACCTATGATTTGCGCTGTCCACGTTTCCGGGTTCTACCACGGCAAGCTCCGCGGCCTCCTCGGCGACGGCAACAACGAGCCGTACGACGACTATACTTTGCCCTCCGGAAAGGTATGCGTCTTGTGTCACGATAGTGAACCTAAAAGCCGTTCCCACTCACGGAAGCCGTTCGCGGAAATCGCGCGACCCGAAATATCATTCCTCCAATCTTTAAAGGGAAACGTTCAACTGTTCGCGTTAGGGTTGGATTTCATGAATATTTCCCTTTGTCAAAAGGAAATATTATTTTCGTAGAAAGAGAAAACGCGTTGTCAAATTTTATGATGAATGAATAAATTATAATACGAGTCATTTCAGAATTATGGATCATCCGCATTATTCTTCTTTTTGTTGTTAGATCACCGAAAGCGGTAGCGATTTCGGAAACGCATATAAACTGAAATCAGATTGTCCAGCTGCTTCTGCCGTAGAACCAAAGGGACGTGATCCAACTTGTACGAAGTACTTCACTAGTGATAATTCACCCCTAAGGTAACTAATCAGTATCCTTGTTACTTTTAATTAAATATCCATTAGGCTCCTATTCTAATTTTTACGAATCTACTATTTCATTATATAAATATATAATTTTCGTTCTTTCTAAAATTTATATTAATTGTAATTAATTATTATATCGTTATGTATAATTATAATCCAGTTATCCATTTTTTGACAAAGCAACTTTATAAACAGAGTACATAATCTTCCATCTTTCACTTCTTATATCAAGAAAATATCATTTGTGGCATTTACTCAGAATTTACGAAAGCTATACATATTTACAGTTCTTGCTTCAACTATGTTAATCCGGCTCAATATCGCGACGCCTGCACAGCGGAAAATTCTTGCTTGATGACCTTAGCATATCACATGGCTTGCTACGCGAAGGGAATCATGAGTACCAATCTTCCACCCACTTGTGGTGAGTGTCCTTTATCCTAACTCTGATCCCGTGTCGAACACGAGCATGAGACTAATACTCTCGCGTTTCTTTTCAGGGAATTGCAAAGTGGGAGCAAATAAAGTCGAGATCGGCGACACGTTCAGCGTGAAGATCCCGAAGCAAGAGGCTGACATAATTTTCGTCGTGGAACAACAGACTCCGAATGACAAAGTATTCAAGGAAATGATCACCCCGTTGATGTCCGAGCTCAAAGAAGAATTGAAACAACAAGGAATTTCGTGAGTATCTTTTGACGAAATGAAAATTGTCTACATTAAGTCGAAACAACATTTCGTTTTAGCCCGACGCAGTGAATGATATGTAAAAATCCATGTAATTTACAGAGACGTGCATATTGGATTGATCGGGTTCAGCGAAAAGACGAAGTGGCCGCAGCATTACACGTTGAACGGAGACACTAACATCGACGGCGAGGTGAAGAGCATGAAATTCTACGAGCCGGAACCGATCATTACTTACCAGGTACAATTCTACTTTCACTAAAGTATCGCGTCTAGAAAATTACGACCTCCCGCGGCTAAGTAGTAAAAGTAGAAACGGAGTAAGAGAATTGATTTTACTCAAATGCGAGGGTGGATGAAATACGTGCAACGGATCATTTTGAAAAAACAGAGATATAAATTATACATATATATATATATATAAGAGAAGGTATCAAAATTCTAGTTAGGGAGAACTTGTTCGTTGAATTAATTACCTGTATCATCAGAGATTAAGTGGAATTAAACGAGCGCCAGGTAAATGCAAGTTGACGTAACGGAAAAACTGCTAAGATCAATCGGGAGTTCAGTTACACTCGTAATCGCTTGGTTGACGCGACGGCGAACGTTTTTGCGCATCGCCGTTCACCAACATCATTAACATTTCCGTTTACGTATTTGATGCGTACTACATGTTCGACGACCACGTGGCCGGCGTACAACGTGTTTACTCCCTTCTAAACAACGAGAAGTTGAATCACCGTCTGTTACAATTTTTTCCTCGCCATGACTCAAAGTCGATTCATCAAGCGCGACAACACTTCTCAGCTGCGTAAAAAGTTTCCATTACTCATTACAAGAAAATTGTTTGCGTTCGTTAATAGAATCCAGATTGTTGCTCTATGAATATTCAACTTAATTCATATTTAATGTCGATCACGATTATATCTTTTCCGCGTATCAGAGGAAACCTTTTTTCCTCATTTCTTTCTCTCATTACGTCTAGTTAATCGTTAGCATAGTTTATAAGCTCCGCTACTTTTTATCGGGCGTTGCTTGCGTGCGTCAAACAAGAAAATAATGATTTCCAGGAAGCGAAGAATGGCAGCATAGAGGAAAAGCTCCAGTATTTACAACAGAAATTGAGCGTCGAACTGGGCACGTTCCGATTGACCGATGCTTACGAGGCGGCGATTCACTATCCCTTCAGACCAGGAGCGGCCAAGGCCGTAATTGGCGTGATCGCTAACCCCTGTGAAAAGAGCCCACTTCCTATCTCGGTAAGCACGACCTTTGCCACGATAGTTCAAATATACTGACAATAGGATGTGACATTTGAAACGGAGTCGATCCTTTTATAAGCAACGTTAGAAATTATATGTAATATTCCGATATTCCTTGTTGAATGAAATAATCAAGCAGTAGACATTAGATAAAAAATTCGCTACTGCTTTAAAATAATTAGAACACAGAGATTAGCGTTCTTGCTCTTCGCATCCTTGTTGATCTAGGGGTTTCGAAGGAGCGGATTAGAAGGAAGCCGTAATTGCGCTAACAATAGCAATTTAGGGTTCACGCCGTGAGTCAAGAGCTATTGGCTGCAATTTAGTAATTAACAGTCGTTAGCGAGTAATCAGAGCTCACTAGAATCGACAGACCTCTATCGTACAAATCAAATCATTAAAGCTATTAATCCTCTTACTATTATACAATATATGACAAAATATATTAAATTTGAAAATAAAATATTGTTAACGTGTACTCGACTCCATGAACGTATAATTTTTAAATATTAATTAACCTATTTTGTTAGTAATCGGACAATTCTAAACGACCGTCTCTTTTACAGTTGCAACAATTGAGGATTCTACTGGGCCACAAGATCTATCGCGACTTGGGACTTACCTATTATCACATATCGTTCCCCAAGGAGCTAACCGTCTCAGGAAAAGCGCAACAAAATATCGTCGGATATGACCAGGACACCGTGTACACGTTCGCTGACAGCAAGAAGAAACCTCTCGTCGGTAACAGCGACATGAAGAGCAATCTCTCCCCAGCGGTCAAAGACGTCTGCGCTGACTTCGCGATTCTGGTAAGTGTTCAACAAGTGACCCTCGTCTATTCTTACGAACCCTAGCCCTAGCGAGAGAACGGAAACACGCGGCGCGGATGAATGGTGGCCGCCGCGTCGTTGAAATCGGGGAGAATCGAGGGGTAGAGAGAAAGAGAGAGAGAGAGAGAGAGTTTATCTGAAATAATTGTGTTACAGTCTGGCGGCGCGACGTTCAGCTCCGACAACTTCTTGGATGCGAAACCGAACCAGAAGAAGCAGTTCGTCGCAGTGACCGCAAAGAAGGTCGCCGAAGACCTCGCTAATTTAGAACTCGAGAAAGATTGCGCGTGCAACTACCAGTATGGTCTCACCGGAAGTGCCGAGTGTAAAATCGTTGGCCGTAAGGAAACACCGGTAAGTAGACTGATTCCCAAAACCGTTCCTACAATATTTTACATCCTCTCGTTATCACTCTTTATAGGAATCTTTACTTTCGCTTGTTTCAGGGTTGTATTAAAAAATAAATCTAATGAAAATACGAATGTTCACGTAGATTGAAATCATTCTTAAGGATGTATTGGCTATATAGTCAATACCAAAAGTTCATGTACCTTAGAAAAACACATTTGCTATAATTAAAAATAGTTCATTCTTCTTCCAATTTCGATATTTAACGAGTTAAGTATGATTAATTGGCATTTTATTGATGTTGACAAAATCTGACCATCCCAGCGACGAAACGGCGAACTTTTGGAAAAAAATTTCGTTTTTCCTCAATAACTCCTAAACCCTTGGAGATACGGGAAAATTGCATAGGACCTTTCTTGTAGAGGACGACGAGATCTATAATTTCTGTATAAAAGTTTCTTACTAGTGTCAGTAGTTAACGAGTAATTTGCAAAAAACTGTTTTTTCATTTTTCGTCAATAACTCGTCAACTGTTAATGCTAGCGAAATAATTTTATATGGAAATTGTAGATCTCGTCGTCCTCTACAAGAA
>NW_017132657.1:557214-566971 GCF_001652005.2 Ceratina calcarata | reverse complement strand
AACTTTTTAGACTAATTAGAATTTCACGATGTATTATTAATTTCAAACAATAGAAGATTTGATCGTATATATTTTGTACTGTTAAAGTAGTTAAATTCGCGATGTCACTTCTAACTAGTCTTACGATTTTCAGAGTGCTGCCAGCAAAGCAGTGAAGGGATAAGGCGAGAATATCGCGCAGACTATAATTATTAATTAATTTAGTTGTATCGTATTTGTTACTTTGTTATAATATGACAAACGTATTTCGATACCCGTATGTAAATTGCTATCGCCGAGCTTCCCCAGCGTCGAGGGAAGCTATCAATTACGTAATCGTACGGGAGGGAGGACTGAGAGTTTATTACGCCGAAATTTATTTGAAAAAATTCTTTTTATCTCTTCGCAAATCATGAGTTAATCAGAAATCGTCAGTGTGATCACTACTTAGAGTAAGTTCTTATCCTGAGGAAACGTAGGTATTAATAACGTAAACTACGCCACTATATAATAAAAGAGGGAAAGGTAATTGTATGTAGAATAACGAGACATGCATCAGCGTGATACGGGACCGTCGATTCGATTTACAGTAGGATTTGTACGGCTTACCTTTATTAAATTAAGATACCGATGCTGTACTAGAGAAGCTAATCTGAATTCAATACTGACCACTGTACCGTTCATCGTCGAGACGAATGAGAACCGATTCTACGCGCTAGATGATACTATGTGACATATATGTACCGTGTGAAGAAATATACATCCATTGTTCTTAAATGTATTATAAACGTTTCACTACTATTCGCCCCTTTCTCCTATACAAGATCCTGGATACATGGATTAATAATGCCAGAGATTAATTAAATACCAGCAACTCGTTGAAAGAATAATTATTCCATGCAATGTGTGGATAATCACTACAGACTAGTTTTTTTACTATTTCTTTTTCACCTAATTTTAACGAAGGTGTAATTCTTGTCGCGAGTCGGTGCGACGCGATCGAAGTAATTCTACTGACAAGAATTGGAGGGTAATTTAGCAGAAAAATTTATCGGCCAGAACTGTGGAGCTCGGAAATAGAAGAAATCCGAGTCTCGACGGATGATGAATATTCAAGGATTCCGAAAAGTCGCGGCCGATCCCGGAATTCGATGAACGAAACGTCCGCGTCGCATCGTTTGTCATTGATTTTATCTACTGAACGCAACCCAGTTTCAGGTGCAATTACCGTCACGCTTTTGTCCGCGTACAAACTTCCGAATGCTTCGTACTTGAAAAATATTTCTGACCGTATGTACGCGTGCCTCAATTTTCTTTCTACCCCTCGACGGGATTTCATGAAAGAAACCCGATGGCAACGCGCAACCAGACAAGCAACACGATTCTTTTTTAGGCACATTTACGTGATCGAAGAGTTTATTTAAGCATCGTTCCCCTTCGCGGTGACGTTAATGCTACGCTAACGTTACGTCGGTCACGTTAGTGAACTGGTCTGCATGCACACCATCTACGTTTTATCTGTGTTTGAAATCGAAATTCCTAGCCAGGCTAATAAGGGTGGTACATCAGATAACTCGCGTCCATCAACCACCGTATTTATTTTTAAACCGTTTCCCTTAATTATTTCGTAAATTGCTCATTTATATGGACGAAGATCTTCAAACTTATAAGAGAACACACGCCAAGGTATTCAATCAACGGATAATAATTACTTCCTATAATTTCTAAACCTTTCAGATATTCTCTTTAAGTTAATTTTGTCTCTATATCAGTTCCATTTGTTTACTTTAGCTCTTACGTATTTTTTATTGATCTCACACTATCGGAACGTACATTTTTCGCTCTAAATTACTTACGAAACATTCGATAAGGGAACATCAGACAGAGTTAAATAATGTTAGTTTGCGATAACTAATCATTGAGCACACACAAAAGTTAAGTTCGACGCTCAGTATAAATTGAAATTGAGAATTAGAGCGTAACTTTATACTCGTCAATTCAATTCGAGAAACCTTACGGTACGTCGTGTACCAAATCAAATTATTAGTACATACCGCATCGCATCTCTTTTCTAATTACCTATCCCCGTTTACTATACAATAGCATTATCTTTTAAACAATTTAAAAAAAACTATAAATCATTTTAAGTTATTTCCTACTTCTTAAAGTTAACACAGTGTAATTTAGTTGCAGTTCTTTCCTAGCTCGAAATTAATTAATAACGTTAAAAAGCGCACGCGTGAAGGAATTTGATTTTACAAAGGAAAATAATTATTGAAGCTGAGGAAAATACCCAATGCTGCTAATTATACTGCGAAATTTCTCCGACTGTTAAAAAGAGGATTCAACAGTTTCTCTTCGAAATTTCTACAGATGAAGCTCGGAAATTGAGTCATTAGGCGAGATACGAAACAATGGTATTGTATAATCTGCAGCAGACAGATGTACTTCGCTGACCTATTTGGCTGACGCGAGGCTACTTAACCCTTTTTGACGACCTCCTCCGTAACTTGCACGAATCGTCGCCGTTATGAATCTGTGGAACTATTTCTACGATCCGTGCTGTTAAACGCAGTAATTTTCATTGCACAATTTTCTAGCCGACACGTTGTACTTGATGCTTGTATGCGCTAGCGTAATTTGTAATTTGATACACGAAAACGAACATAATTATCTAAATAATGGACAAGTATACTAATTTCTTCGATATTCGAGATACACCTGACTTACTGAATTTATTACTTAACTGAACGTATTAATTCTTGTTATTATTTGAAAATTACTGTTTCTAAAACTCAATTATGATAAAATTGAAATAACATATCTCCGAGGAACAGTAAAAATATATTGTTTAAACTGCTTCTTCCATAACTATCTAGCAATTTTTCCAATGCAAAACTAATACCACCGAGGAGATACTATTAGAGTGGCAGCGCCCATGTAATCGAGACAGTGAATGGAGCCCAGTGGGATTCAAAACACAGTCGATAACATTTGTAGCTAATAGCTAGAGACACAACTTTTGTTTGAAACATTTTTCGCTTGGACAAAGAAACAGTTTTTGCAATAAACAATTTTATTTAGTAAGTATTGACGCAAGTGAAAAAAATTTTATACAGAAGTTACAGGCACTAACGTCCTCTACAAGACAGATTTTATGATTCTTTCTTCTAATTCTAGTATTTAATGAGTTAAGTACGATTAATCGGCATTTTATTGGCATTGACGAAATCCGGCCATTCCACCGTCGAAACAGCAAACTTTTCGCAAAAAATTTCGTTTTTCCTCAATTACTGCTAAACCGTTGGTCGTACGGGAAAATTGCATAGGACCTTTCTTGTAGAGGGCGACGAGATCTATAATTTCTGTATAAAAACTTTTCACTAGCATCAATAGTTTACGAGTTATTGACGAAAAACGAAAAAACAGTTTTTCGCAAATTCCTCGTGAACTATTCACGCTAGCGAAATGATTTTATATGGAAATTGTAGATCTCGTCGTCCTCTACAAGAAAGGTCTCATGCAATTTTCCTGTAGGGCCAACGGTTTGGGAGTTATTGGCAAAAAACGAAAATTTCGCGAAATCTGAAGGGGTACTCCTTGAAAAATCTCGAAAAAATTGAAAAATTTTTTTTGGTGAAAATTTCAAAAACTGCTTCAAATAAAAGTTGTAGATACTGCTATTACTAGCAAAAAAGGTCGTATACAATTTTCTTCAACATTTCTCTCGATTACTCTTCGGCAAAACATTTAAGGGACACAACCCTACACAACGTAAGACAGCGGTTTGCGTTCTATTTCTTACTTCGATGACAATATATTCTAGAGGGTAGTCATGTATAATTGCGACATAAAGTCGCACTTTTAATTTTCTAATTAGTCTGCTTAATTCTATTTAGTAATCTCTCCTCAGTTCTTGCCGTAATTCTTTTTTAGCTCTTAAATTGTCAAACGCGAAACACAATAATAAACGAATACAAAATACCGGATATTTTAACAAATGTCAAGGCACCGAACTTTGATTAGTTTATATTAACTTCATAAAACTCAGAAAAGATCAAGGCAGAAGCGATTTAATACAAACTTTCCATCCGTTCGATG
The DNA here is from genome assembly GCF_001652005.2 of Ceratina calcarata. Classification (NCBI taxonomy): domain Eukaryota; kingdom Metazoa; phylum Arthropoda; class Insecta; order Hymenoptera; family Apidae; genus Ceratina; species Ceratina calcarata. The sequence goes on along the minus strand of NW_017132657.1, from coordinate 562,891 downwards.
TTTGCTTTGATCAAGAAACTAGATTTTAACGGATTTACCTGAGAAGACATCGGGGTGGACGATTCCGACCAGGCACCGAATCAAGAAACGGATCGAACTTCTTAACCGAATTACTTGACCGGGGAAAAAAGTAAATATTCAGGGTAGAATTTTGTATCCAATTAAACGAATAACAAACGTCTAAATTCGATATTTCAAGCAGTCAATTAAAACAATTTTAGATAATTATAACAGTAAGACGCATAGGAATTATTTGAAAGAGTAATGATTCACGTAGACGATTATTCTGCCTCATCGATGTCCACTAATGAACGAGATACTCTTTCGCTCGGTCATCCCCGGCCAGCTATTAAATTTTTTCGCCTTCTTGCGTTCATCGACGGCTATTCTTACGTCCGCAATTAATTCCGCCGACGCTGCAGTGTCTTCGACACTTTCCCAGCGAACTCAGCCGGGCGCTCGGCTTGCGTAAATTGAAATTTGCCTTTCAGAGCTACTTGTTCTATTTACGATGCACCGCGACGCGTGCCATATCGAGCCCCAGTTGGAAAAAATTGCAAGAAACTTATTCGCAACCGCTGAAACTGGGATAAGATGATATGTAGACAGTTTTTCACGTTCTGCATAAAAGGCTGCCTGCTTGAGAAACAATGGGGAGGAAGATAAGTTGAAAGGGAAATGTTCGAGGAGCCAGAAAAAAGCAGGCTACAATTAAAATTAGCTGACGATAGTATACACATAATTCGTCGAATAAATAGGCTCGGGTCATCGGGAGAATTGAAAGAATACGTCAATTTTTTTTTTTTTTTTCGAAAATGGGTTTATAATTTATAAATTAAAATACCATATACAAAGCTTAAAGTCTTCGCTACGGAATGGAAAATAGGTGTAAAAGACAAAATAACAACAGTGTAAACAAAACTCGATACGAACGACGGATACTATCTACGAAAATACGCATCACCCGGGACAATGAAATCGACGAATGCAATGACGAGTGAGCCGCGAGTCAACGACGTTTAACTCTATCTCGTAAGGAGCAAGAAGGAAGCGAGTTAAATTTCTACTCGGTTTAATGTCTCGTACTTATGTAATAGCCTCAACGGTTTAACAAGAGAGAAACAATTTTCTTACACGGTATTGTGAAAGACGGCTCGCCATTGCACGTCCTCAATCCTGTACTCCTCGGCTTGGACCTTACAGCGAAAAAAATTTAGCACTCCAACGCGATCTACGGAACAATTACGTAGAATGGAGGCGCAGGCTTTTTTTTCAATTAATCATTCTATTTCACCTGACAAGAAAGACTACCGAACGATCTCGTTGCACGAAAGCAAAAATAATTTACTAGAACAATTGATAATTATTTATTTCTGTCTACCGTTTGAACACGATACTATACTCGGAACACTGTACAAACAAACGGAGAACACTAAATTCACGATCGATCATAACGATTTAAATATTAAATAACGTCGAAGATCGAAAAGAGAAAAATATTTCAGAGACCTGCGCGCCTCTCTAAACGCAAAACTCGTCCGACGATTTGGACGCACAACAAAATAATATCCGATAGTTAATTTAACGTGTACGCTGCTCGAAGACAAAGTGCGTTTACTAATATTTAAATAATTTTTATTGAATATCATAGGTAATATGAATTAGCAAAGATCATACCCACAGCGACGCTTCGTTTTAAATAAAGAATTATTACCGTTCGTAAACACTGATCATATATTACCTGCCTTCGCTCTTTCTCCTCTTCACCTTAACAGTCTATAATCACGCTCTCCTTCCTCTTCATTCTTCCTTCCAGTACTCCGTTTTCAATTTTCTCTCTATTTCACTTGAACTCATACCACCCACACTCACAATTTCTTTTCTTCATTCATCCAGTCACTCGTGAAACGTTGGCGACGTAATCGTCTAATTAACACTTTATATGGTACTTAGAGAGCTCGCACACTCGCCTACATGCACGCACATTCACACCAACCTATATCACGCATATACGTATATATATATGTATATATATATGCACGTTTCATTGTATATGTGTAATATGAACCACAGCTGCATCGCATGCACCTGCACCTAGACATTACATTTATTTATTATGTGATTGTACCTAACAAGCATGAACTTTCCATGATTGAAGTGTTTGTGTGTGTGTATGTCTTCCACGTCCGGCTTATACGATTATAAATATATATATATGTATATCCTGAAAACCAAAGGGGTCCTCTACGCGCGCGCGCGGGCACGCGTTTCTTAAGCTGCGCTTAAATAAACCACAGTACGTACACGATCGTCGTTTCTTCGTCGTATCATTAAATTTGTACCCGCAAGAACAAAATATTATTTACTCGACAAGAACCACGAGAAGTACGTCTTCGTGTATCACAGAAACATCGAAAGATGTTCTAATTTCAATTAATCGATTGACAATCCCACAGTTCCTGAGTGAGCACCTATAAGGTGCCGCGTCTTATTTGGCCATTTGAGGTATCAACGAAACTCTGTGCGATCGGCACCCATGGGGGCCATTTTTCTTCGAAGCAAATAATTGTAATTAGAATAATTTGCCTGAATCGCCAAAAATAGTAAAATCTTTTTTTATAATACAATTTGCACCATGGAAACTGGAGGATTGACTGTATGAATTAAGTCCGAATTGCCGACTATGCGTGTAACTTGCATCGAGTGTCCACCTTTTAGGCGTTCTTTTACAAAGTAATTCATAAATAAACACCTCGTGCAGGAGAACGCGTCTGCGTTAGCCGGCTCAAGTCTAAATTACTTTGATCTGTACTATTTTTCACAAAGCTTCTCGGTAAAAAGTCTAAGAAGTTGGTGCTCGAAGATTATAATAAAATGCAGCTAAATCATTTTGGGATATTCTATTTCAATGCATATTTTGCAACCATGCAAGACGTTCCGAAAAAGTACTTATAATTTTTACACGTTTCAATATTATTTTAAATAAATTAATGTTTCCCTAAACGAACTAAAATTCTACACCCTCACGAATTCTTTTTAAGAACATCGTGCACAGTAGCAAAAAGCTCGAAAATTTACTGAAAATATGCACTCTTTAAATTCATCTGATTTTATTAAAATCTTCTCGATCTAAAGAATCGTCTGTTTGTTTAACCCTTTCGCTACGAAGAGCGCATGCATACGCCCTCAAAAATCAATTACCTGTTTAATAAAGACATGCTCAAATCTTTTAATCGCCTAAATTCGTTAACTGCAACTGCAAAGATTATTTCATAATTCATTACGCAGAGTACGTAAACTTACGTACATTTCTGTTAACGAAGTCGAAAATACCATAGTGAAAGGGTTGATCAATGATAAAGCAAACCACTTATGGCAGTACAGGAAGAGTACACCTGGTGATTCCGTTCCGTTCGTTCGAAGTGAACGCTCCCCGTTTTAAGAATGATATAATTGCCACATGAGTCCTTAATTTCGTAGAAATCTTAAATAAATCTCGGTAAGGCAGTGCCAGCTCGATGGTACATGTACGGCGGTGGGGGCGGTCCATTGTAGTGCCTCTGATGAGGGTGAGGAAGCGAGGACCTGTGGGATCCCATCGTACCGCTCGACGGTGAAACGTGCTGAAGGAGATGGGACGCGCCATCACCTAAGTCCAGCTCCAATTCCTGTTCCTCTATCAGTTGCAACGCCCCGAAAGACGCAGTAGCCATCGCTACGTCCGGCATCACCCCCGACAGTTGTCCATCGCTACATGAATTGTTCTCTTGTTGCTGGAGCAACACAGAGAAGTATACACTGATTTTACTACACGTTCAACTTTTTAGTAATTCCGAAGTGACGACAAGTTTAATCTTCTCATCGGATATGTTAATTTTCGTAATCCACTTTGCTTACGAGAAAAAAGCACAGAGAATTCTTGCTGATTAACAGCAATTACCATGCACATCGACCAAAGTTTTTCAACTTGAATCATGGAAGATAAATGTACGTAGACTGCTTGATGCCCGCCCAACGGTATAGTAATAGAAAACAGCAGTATAATCATAAGGAAATAAAATAGGAATTATGCTTCACAATCACGTAATCTGAGAGTGACGTCGCATTACGCACTTAATAAATAAAGTAATAGAGTTCGTTAACTCTGTATCCACATTTCAGCAGACTTTACGTTAACAGAATATTTTTCGTAACAGTTTTAACAGTAACGCGAATATATTCCGAAGTTTAGGAAGGAGATAGTAAAGATATCAAAGACTTTAGTGCTCGTGTGAGAAAAGAAACAGCTAATTACAAGAAATAATTTCTTAAAGTGGTTGAATTAAATTCCTTAATTAATTGAGTCACTTACCTCCGCAAAAAGTCTACAGCTTTCACCCTCGGTAACTATCGCTGGAAGCTCGTGTCTGTGTGTGCAGGAGGATGCCGGCCGCGGGAACGTCATGTTCCTTCCGTAACACAATGGTGGGACTGTTCTCGCGTTGATCCCCATACCCGGCGAATCCATGTCCTCGATATCGGTCAGCCTCTCGTTTTGCTCCTTCACATTGTACGCAGACGTGTTCTGTAAACAAAATTAAACCAATTATTGCCACTTTCGCCAGTAATAATAAATTACTTAGAACGCATTCAAGTGTCGAAGGACTTCCTCGATGAAAGTAAAATCACCATTCTTTCAAATGGCCGCTGGCACTATTATATATATCTTAAGTGAAATCTATTTGGCGAGTTATGCTACGAGCGCTTGCGAATCGAACTTTAAACCGGAAGAGTTAATAAACTGCATATAAGTAAAGTGGATCACGCCATGCTCTGCGTTACTGCGTACATTATCAAAATGCGTTCTTAATAAAATGTCTTCAAAAAAGAAGACATAAATCAATACGTAAATACATGAAACCTATCATTATTTAATTACATAAACCTCGCAGTACGATAAAAAAAACATGAACATAAAAAATACATATATGTATATCTGTGATCCCAACGTTAAATGATATTTAATCGCCGATATGATTTCAGAGAAATTAGAATTCAATCAAATCAAGCATTTAATTATGCTAGCTGACATAAAAAAGTTTACGAGGATTACTCATTACTCGGAGGCTCGGTCGTACTTCGTACTCCTACGTCTCGAAACTACCGTCGTAGACAGTTTAATCCTTTCGTCAGGATTTCGTAGGAACGAAGTCACCGAAATGGCGTCCCTAACAAGGAACCGGGTTTAAAGTTGTCCCTGGCCAAAAGCGTGCTTAATTTGTAAACCGTGGCAGTGGCGGCGAGTCGCTTTAACAAACTTCCTAACTAGAACGTTGAACGGCAGAAAGCTAACACACCTAGTGACATTCATTAACCACGGGGATCCGTGGTATTTAAGCGGGAGAACGGCCCCGAAATCCGATGACTTAAGCGTTCTCGTGAAGTAAAGGCTGACGTCAAACGTCGACCTGGCCGAAGGAGGCACGTGGGTGCGAGGCGCCGCGGCGCCCTGCGATGATTCTCTAGGTAACTCTCTTCGCGCGTAATGTTCGCGTACCTGATACCTAATTCACGGCTTCCTCTGTACTCCACATTCGTATCATCTGGATTTAATCAGTAGCGGAGCTCAAAGATGGGGATACCATCCATGAGCGTCGAAAAGAGGGAGAATATAGGGGTCAAAGTCAAACGGTAACGA
>NW_017132657.1:532862-557008 GCF_001652005.2 Ceratina calcarata | reverse complement strand
GATAAAAAAACATGAACATAAAAAATACATATATGTATATCTGTGATCCCAACGTTAAATGATATTTAATCGCCGATATGATTTCAGAGAAATTAGAATTCAATCAAATCAAGCATTTAATTATGCTAGCTGACATAAAAAAGTTTACGAGGATTACTCATTACTCGGAGGCTCGGTCGTACTTCGTACTCCTACGTCTCGAAACTACCGTCGTAGACAGTTTAATCCTTTCGTCAGGATTTCGTAGGAACGAAGTCACCGAAATGGCGTCCCTAACAAGGAACCGGGTTTAAAGTTGTCCCTGGCCAAAAGCGTGCTTAATTTGTAAACCGTGGCAGTGGCGGCGAGTCGCTTTAACAAACTTCCTAACTAGAACGTTGAACGGCAGAAAGCTAACACACCTAGTGACATTCATTAACCACGGGGATCCGTGGTATTTAAGCGGGAGAACGGCCCCGAAATCCGATGACTTAAGCGTTCTCGTGAAGTAAAGGCTGACGTCAAACGTCGACCTGGCCGAAGGAGGCACGTGGGTGCGAGGCGCCGCGGCGCCCTGCGATGATTCTCTAGGTAACTCTCTTCGCGCGTAATGTTCGCGTACCTGATACCTAATTCACGGCTTCCTCTGTACTCCACATTCGTATCATCTGGATTTAATCAGTAGCGGAGCTCAAAGATGGGGATACCATCCATGAGCGTCGAAAAGAGGGAGAATATAGGGGTCAAAGTCAAACGGTAACGAAGCTCGGCTGACTCGACTCAGTTGTCAGAACTTTGCTGCGCCAGTCGGCTGCATTCGACCGCTTCTACGATTATCGGGCAACTCTTTCGCTGCAACAGGTATTTCGAAGATCATTTCATTTTAACGGGTGACATGATTCTAACAACCCCGTTCCATTAAACGTGATTTAATCTAGTCTCCCTAGATTCAAATTCTCGTGCAGCCTTTAACTCCTTTCATTAAAATCAGATTTTACAAAAGCTCTTTAAATGTATCCCAATGTGATGTATCCCAAGATTTAAAAAATACAATTTGCCAAATGTTTAAACCGAACTTATAAACTCTTTGCATAATGTGCGAATCATTTGATCAATATTTCTACGAAATTCTATTTCTAAGTTGTAATGTTTATAAATTCTGATGTGTTTATTATCAATTCAAAAAGCCGGGATTCAAGAATTTCATAGGACGTTTGCCAGGAACTAAAAAAGAGAACATTGATTTCTGTGGTCATTTTGCAGTGTTCGAGTAACGCGAGTATTGTTACCAGTGTCCAACGTCACTGTCTGTCGCCGCTGCTTAACATGCAGACGCAAATTAATTATTAAGCACGTGCTGCCTTTACTATTTCCCGTGCATATGCTCCAAGTTAATTCTTTACTTATCTCGCGCGTTGACACTTACGCGATAATCTCTTGATGACAAAATTGTTCCCATGCGTGTTCTGGTCATGTTTCTCAAGTAAAAATCACGTTAACGACATAATACTCGTTTATACCCTGGTGCAACCTGTTATTTTTTAAGCAAACTTGAAACGTGCAACGAAAAATAACTGAAGACTAACACGAGCACTTGGCAGGCACAGATCGAGTGAACTCAATGAAACTGTGAATAGACTGTAAATATCAAGACGTGAATAGGTTCGAAGATTTTCTAGAGAACCAAGAAAAAAATTATTTCTGGTTTCATTGGAACAGTACTATCTGTAAATCTAAAAGTATAATAAATTTTTATCTCGTTTACTTTATTTTTCATTTATGTGCTCGCGTAATATCCTTATTTTGTAATACTTTACGTAAGCGAAATTTTTTATAAAGCAAAGTGTACTATTACTTTATGCAATTGTAAACACAGAATAACAATTTTGCTTCATTAAAATGCTGTCTAAGATAAAGAACTGACTGCAAGAGTTAAAGGAGACGAGTAAAGAGACTAATTAAACAGTATAATGTTCCTCGCTCGTTCGGCAGCAGTCTGAAAGCCGTCTTTAAAGACTAATTATAAGGAACACGCAAATAACAGTGTTCTCCGTTCTTTAAAAAGAAAAACATTTCCTGAGATTCTAAGGCACCACAAATATCAAGATAAACTGGAAAATCATCAACAGTTATAATAATCGTATATTCAGCATCACTTCAGTAAAAATTCTATACAAATGTAAACGTACGAATTGTACGAAAACAAGCATAGTAAAAAGTGTTATAATTTCGGTATCCGACACTTTCTCTCGGTGAAATGTAATTGTAATTAGGAAAATTGCGACAGAGAGGAAGTCGACGAGGCATTTTTTGTATACTTATGCAGTCAAGTGCAATGAAACGATACGCTTTTCAATCATTTTGTACCGCCGGATTTCGTCAGAACTAGTTTAGATACCACCGGCCACTCTATACTTAAAACTAGACGTTCTGGATTTTAACACAACCATTATATAATATTTCCTCGCAGATAACGAACTCGTACTTAAGAAACTATCTGGAATGGAACTAATGTTAAATCGAACGTCATATTAGTAAAGTAATCATAGGAAATTAAGCGAATTCTATGAATTTGAATAAATAATTCTTGCATGTTCAGTTTAAAAATTAATTAACAATTAAGCATGTTACTTCTTTTAAATTCCAAGGTTGGTATTTATTCGATCTGCATAAGCAAATCGTTTGTATGGTGCGTTATTCATAGGACACCCTATGATTATCTGTTAAATTCGTGAAAGCAGTTACCTCCTTAAATGTTGATTCATTATGTTTTTAACCTATTTACATGATTTCGTTTTTATGCAAAGTGAACAGACAGAAGCGAATTGTGTCATTAGAATTGCCGCTCTATGCGACGTTTATCGCATTACGTTAGATTTCTTGATGCGCTGCGCATACTATAAATAGAGCCCGCTACTAGCTGCTTTACAATTAGTGCCGTCCAAACGACGGAATGTTTAACAGTGTTTTTTCATCAAACAACGCGGCTGCGTTTTGTTCATCGGCTTGTCAACGAGCAATAGCAAACGAAAATAAACTCCTAATTGTACTTCGAGTTTGAAGGTATTATTCAAGACGAACATCTTTTTACTTTAATCTCATCTCTTCAATAAAATTCGAATAACAGCTCTAATTTCATCTAATTAAAAATACTTGGTTACAATACTTTTCTAATTATAACACTGTGTCATACTTCTCTTCATTACTAAAATGATTGTTAAATAAATAAATGATTATATTTGTGTGTCCAAGTGTCATAGTGTAATAATAATTGTGACGAAACATTTAACTCCTACTGTACGTCAATTATTTGACAATGAACAACTAACAGGGAACAATCTAGGCCGCCAATCCCTCAACCATTTGTACCACTATCAGCTGTTCTCTTCTCGATGTGTTTAGATATTTTTCATCAAGTGCATTAGATTTTACTGAACATCAGGAAGTATTTATCAACCATAATTTGATTACCAAAGGTCATGTGTTAAGCTTATTAAAGACAAGTTTTGTATTGGGTAATTGACTTATATACGTAAACGAAATTTACGATTTAGCAATGAACGAAGCGATTAATTAAGAATCGCCTTGTCAATTACAATTAAACATTCTTTTAATAATTTCTACAGATCAGGTCAACACAATGGGTTCCCGTGCTAATCGAGTAATTGTAACCAGAAAGACAAGCTCAAATGCCAGCTGACAAATACATATTTATGAGGGAATTTTAATTATAACAATAGGAAGTAGATACTTGATCTTAGTAAATGACGACCTGTCACTGTGAAATTTTATCGACAGAACGATAATAGAAGAAAAGTCAAGGTTGAAAATTGTATCGATATAGTACGTACAGAAAATTTTCCTAGAGAGGACACGTGAAATCATGATCGATGTTACGTAGAGTCATGATAGGACGAAAAACGAATATCAAAAAAAGAGAGATGCACAGCGTGATAGTATCGATTAATTGTGAGTCATCACTCATTTTGCATTATCATGTTTGTCCTGACCATTGACAAGATAAGATCGAATCAGAGACCACTTCCTCTTACCAATAAGTGTTTCCCACTTTCGGTACGTTTATATCTAACAGGTTCTATCAAGCTTTCTTGTAATGCTTATGACATGTGCACTTTCAATGTTACTTAAACGTGATTGTTGCATTATTTAAATACACTGTATTGTGCTAAACGATAATTGCATAGACAATATGCATAATCTGCGTGCCTTGCATTAATTTTTGTCTTTTCATCATTACTATTCAATTTGGCTAATCATTGAAGTATCCTTGTAATCACTTTGACAACAATTAACATAATTAACAATTAACATAATAACCCATTGCCATTATAGAGTTAACTAAAACCAAACAATTAACATATTAGATATTCTGTATTAATGATATCAGTACTAAGCATTATTTTTCCACATCGAAATCCACAGCTGAATTCAGATAATAGAATATCATTGGAACAGATATGTAAATCGTGAAACATAACGCTACAGAATGCATGCTACAGAATAAATTATTAATTTTGTATTTGATAGAGCTCACTGAATAAATATACTATAAACAATTAGTACTTGCAAATATTGATATCACTGATTATTGAGGACGGTGGCAAAGTGTCTGCCATAAAGCCTGCAGTACTTGAATATTGAGTGCTGTTGCCAAGACTAAAAACTGCCGTCGTGTTATAAATGAGAAATCAAGCGGAAGTTCCAAATGATTGTTAATTTAAACGAGCGTCATGGGTTCACTGACAATCGAACGTTTAAGTAATCGGACGCGAGCACGATTGCACGCCTCGCCCGTCGACGCATCATCGCGTTATGCAATGAGGAATCAAATACGGTCTGGACGAGATATTTTTCAACGGCGCACAATGAAGATGTCCGCCTCGCGACGGTACGAATTAAGCTTGCTATCGGCTAATTCATTCGGATGCACCGGAGCGATTTTCTCTCTTGCTCGCGTGCAAGAACACTGTTCGCGGAATAGGAACCGCGGAAATGATTTGCGATAAACGTCGGTTGCCGTATCGTGAAATATAGTTTGTCGCGGACGTTTTACATTCCGGAAAACAATGCACAGCTCGACGTTTATCGCGTGCAATTTTCGACGACGAAAATTGCCGATGCGCTCGGCTTCCCGCTACAACGGAGATATGTTCCTCGGGCACGTGAACGGAGACCATTATACTATTATAAATAGATTGCAGATTCTTATATAAAACATTAATTGTAGCCAATTAAACAAATGCAGCATTTGGACAAAAGTAAATACATATTGCATTCACTTTTGATATTTTCATCATTCTATTTTCTAGACGTTCAATTCTTTCTATAAAATCCGCAGTCTAATTATAAGGAGTTACATACTCGTTCTAAAGTTAACCCGCTCACGAACGAGGGCGAGCTTCTTTTTTCGCGATAGCGATCGATGCACGGTTCTTGCTTCCGGTATTTTGGAGAGGGTGTTGAAAACCAATTAGCGGTTGCTCCGTGTGCTACACGGAACGTCTCGTGTTTAGAAAAACTTAACAGTAAAAGCTTAACGTCGTTAGCTCCGATAAATCATGCATAATATTATTGTACAAGAATGTTGAGTATAGGCCGCGGGTAACAAAGAAGTCGGCGAGTCAAATAGGGGCAGAGGTAAATCAAACGTGAAACACTTGCGTGGATACACAGTGTTAATCCCGAGAGATTAAAATTGTACATATGATTATGCGATATGCTATGGGAAATAGTAAATCTTTTATGAATCCGACTATAATCGGAGGAACTAGATTTCTATCACATCTTATCGACAAAAACAATTGCATAGAATAGTTTCTATCGATTTAGGCACGAGTTTGGCCGTAGACTTTCTACTGGACTTATAGGAGTTTCATTAAACTTTCTAATACCGTGAAAGAAATTTTATAACAAAGAACAGATAGAACATAAATAGATATTTAAAATGGTACTTGATCATAAAGAAAGAAATAAAATAAAATAAATAATAAAGCGAAAGTAGGAAAGACAAGAACAAATGTGAAAAGGATATAACATGCTTTTCAGTTGTTGAATACACAGAAGCAATTACATTGGACTATTAGTACTGTTGCATAAATAATATTGTAGACAGTAAACCCCGAACTACTTCTAAGTACACTCTGCTTCTGCTTCGACAAACTGTTTAATTAACAGCTTAACATATTCATGATAACAGGCTCGTTTACTTACTCCAAATTATACGCAAATATTGAACTTCGTAATAACTAAAAGCAGATCGATTTCCAGCATTCGTGAAACATTATACTGGCAGCGATTAATTTTCCTTAAGAGCTTGCACGATTATATTAACAAAATTTGTATGTACATGCACTTCTTTCGCCTAGTGAAGAAATTTCATTAACAACTTATTTCCCAGTCACTAAATCGATAACCAGTTTCATCTCATAAATCATAAGAATTTACGACTTCAGATAACTGTACCGTTTTAATACGTGATCCATGTAACAAAGCCTTTCACTAACAATAGAAACAGTTCAATAACTACAAATATCTAATCTTGTGATATAAAAATTGTTGACTGAAAAAGAAGTACAAAAATATTTCGTTTCTCGTTCATTCGTATTTAAAAATTATCTCTCTATTATACTTCTAAAGAAGTACAGTTAATTGAGACTCTTAAGTGACTAAGCAAAATTACAAATTGCGACGAAGTTTTCAGGTATTCTAGACCGGTAAAGACATTCGTCGCATGCGCCTGTTTCCTTTGTTGTTCACTCCGTTTGTGTCAGTAGAACGTACAAGATATAACACGCCATGAAACACGTGCATATTATGGTAATTCGATGATGCAAGTTTTTTAAAAATTACCTGCACGCATCTACACACGCGAACACCTTTATCCTATCCGATCGCAAGTATGGAACTGATTTACATTTAACGTGCGTAGAGACAATGAACAGAAACAGTCCATGTGTGATCTACAATTCGGAGAAATGATTCAATTTTTCTCTTGTTATATTCGTTACTGGTCTGTTAACTTTTATGCAAAATAAAGCATTTACACTATCAGTTTAAAACATGTATTATAGATAAACATTTATTTTATCATTTAAGTAATATTCATTCATTACTAATCTATAGAGTTTAAAGCAGATTTAATTTGTTTAAATGACCAAAAAGCGTAGAGGAGCTTTGTCACGTGTACACGTAAGTTTAATTCCATAATAATAATAATAATAATAATAATTCGGATAAGTCGTTGAAATGAAAATTTGACGTGGAACATGACGCATCGATTACAGCGATCGACACACAGTTAAATACTCACAGGAAAGGAAAAATAATTACTGATAAAGACTATCACTAGTTTGAAGTCCATATCTTTACTGCATATATTCGTGTTTAGCACTTATATATATCAGGAGCTTAGGGTACTTGTTTTAGTCAAAGCACTAAAGTATAAAATCGAGTACGTGTTCACGTTCTTTCTTTAATTTTGCTAATCAACGTAAAAATCATAGGAGCAAGTAAGTCGATATTAAAGAATGAATATAATTCGTTATAGAGGAGTGTTACGTCGCAACAATTAAAATTATGCAACTCTCGAACTGCGAGATATCAAGTAATCAACAAAGAGATGATTAATGTTTGGTACAATGGTTTTAAATGATAGTTCAACGATTGACTGGTACATTCTTTCGCGTGATACGATCAAGTAATTTACGGTTTATCAGAGTCTCAAATTACAATAAATCCTATGTACATATGTATGTACGGTAATGTACCTAGCAAGAGAAAAATGATTATGAAAATAAACCTTGATAAGCACGAATGAATAATGAATATATTTCTATTCATATATGTTTCATTTTCAGTCTAATCATACTGAATACAATTAGAAAAGGCATAAAATTCGAGAGCTTCAAACAGGCTGTAGCTGCAGCGAGGAAATAAACAGCGATTGTTCTTTCAGGTAAATAATGTCCTCATCGATCGAGCCATTGCCAGTTCAGAAGTTGGACAGCCTTTTAGCACAAAGTCTCGGTAACGACTTTCAAATAAAGCACATAGAATGGAGGCCTCTAACCGCGCCCGGGGAAAACTTCGGAAGCGTGATGTTAGCTATCAGTGTCACCCTGTCCTGGCCGGCCACCAACAAAACCGAGACTTTGAATCTCGTTGCGAAACTTCCACCTACTAACGCCTATCTATTAGATTTGTTCAACAGTTCAGTGACATTCCGAAAGGAGCTACGATTCTATAGTTCCATGGCGAGGGAGTATGTGAATCTCCAGCTGGAGAGCGGTATAAACGAGGAGGACCTGACTATATTAGTGCCGAAGTTCTACAGTGGTAGACTGGGCTTGAAGTCGAACGAGTTCGACGAGCAAGCGACCATTATTCTCGAGAACTTGAAATCCAATGGCTTCGAAACGGAGGATCGAATTTACGGATTGGATAAGAAGCATACGGAGTACGCGATCCAGAAACTAGCCAAGCTGCATGCTCTGACCATCGCCTTGAAAATGAAGAAGCCTCAAATGTATGAGAAGATAGCGGCGGAAGTCATGATGAAGGTTGCGAATGAGACTACGATAAAGTGTACGGGCGAGATGATCTATAAAACTATACAGGATATAAAGGGACTACAGGGTATTGAACCGTATTTAGATCGTGTTACGAGAACCATAAATTGTGAGTCACTAATCGAGACAAGTAATCCAGAAGAGCCATGGGGGACGTTGGTTCACAACGACTTCTGGGTGAACAATATGATGTTTCGACACGATAACAAGGGAAATATAATTGATATGAAAATAGTCGACTTCCAACTGGGCGACTACGACTACGGTGCGAAAGATCTACTATTTTTCCTCATATCCAGTGCGAATAAGGAAATTATCGACAATAAACTGGATGACATGATCGACTTTTATTATAGCAACTTCATTGAAGCGTTGAAATCGTTAAGAGTCGATACTGAAAAATTTTCTAAACAGAAATTTGACGAAATAGTGAACAAGTGTGGGCCACTTAAGTTCTCGCAATGCATCATGATGACGCAGGTGATTCAAGCTCCTCGAGGAATCACGCCAGAAATGAAAGACTTACAGGACAACAACGTTTTCATGGACATAAGCAGCAATGAAGTATACAGAAACAAATTGTTTCATACTATAACTGTATTCGAGAAAAGGGGATGGCTACTGAAATAACGACGATGCTGCTATTCTTTATGTAGTTAGATAAGTTGTTACAAAAGTGAGAATGATATTTTTATAGGCGAAGAACACAAAATTCGTAGCAAGCACGAAATGTAGATATTGTTAAAACTTATGTTTATACAAAAATGTACATAGATAAAACATAATTTAGAAGATGTTACTATCGAGACATTGATTGACGTATCAAAGAACAAATGGTCCAAGAAGCAGATTTAGTAAGATTGCGAAGGCCACGATACGTGGCCAATATTCCCGATGCCTTGTATATGGTTGACGACAAACCAAGACTAATGGGTATAGCTGGAGTGGACGTTTTCGCTACAGCGTTCCCAGATATTTTAATTTCCCTCTTATCTGTTTGCAGCACAGTTTTATTACGTTTTCGTAAGATACGCGGGAATGAGAATTTAATCTCAAAGAAGTACCAAATATAGAGTTTACTCAATTCTTAAATGTAATTATTTAATAAGTAATTCTCTTTTTTTAGAGCATGCTTTTTATCATGCTCTTGTAAAAATACTTGCACTATATTATATTCTCTGTACGTACGTCTGTTCCACAAAATAAAGAATATTTTATTACACAAACGTAACACAAATGAATTTATATTCAAATAACACAAACAAATAATCGGGACTGTTACGATAATTTATTTCCGTAAATGTAGAGTTCATTATCACCAATTTTGTTTTTCTTTTAATGAAATCGTATTTATTTTTTCTAGAAGTTTCGTGGTCACGTGAAATAGAGATGCGTCGCGCGGAATCTTATTTCCTTACCTTCCACGTGGAAGCTATCAGCAACGACTACTTTATGTAACACGACATTGATACATGTCAATTTAAACTATTTGTCATCCTCGGTTCGAGTTTATCAAGTTAACTATATTGTGAAAAATACATAATTACGATAGGTACCAGTTCCTCGATCATAAATAAACACTAAACGATGTTCGTATGAGTCACGTTACTCTATCATTATGTTCATTAGAATTTTTAAAAAAGTCTGATAGAAGAACGGAGAGAAACAAGAAACGTATTAATACAAATTTGAACAAAACTGACGTTTAACTCAGCATACATTTAAGTGAGACAATTTTTCCTTATCGTCGTAATACAGACTCCTTCGCGTATTTTATTAAGCGATATAATTGTTTATATTTGCGACCCCAAAATCATTTAAGGAGATAACAAAAAGTACTCACCTCCAGCAGATCCGCAACTGTGTCAGGTAAGTTGAACTCCCTCACGACACGCAGTCGCACCTGCCTGTTGATTTCGTGACGCGACGAAAGCGGCAAACTGATAGCCCTCTGACAACTGGGTGACTGCCTCAGCTTCTGCTCTCGCTTCATCATAGCTGCCAAGGTCGCGGAATCTGGAACTTAAATAGAATACATGCCAGACCAGTCTCCTGTTGGAGTTATAAATCATCCGCGTATCTTACGAAAACGTAATAAAACTGTGCCGCAAACAGATAAGAGGAAAATTAAAATACCTGGAAACGCTGCAGCGAGAACGTCCACCCCAGCTGTACCCATTGGTCTTGGTTTCTCGTCAACCATATACAAGGCATCGGGAATATCGGCCACGTACCGTGGCCTTCGCAATCTTACTAAATCTGCTTCTTGGACCATTTGTTCTTCGACTAAAGACTGCGAACAAAATTTATTTTCAAATATTTAATCTCCAAGCGTAGAAATGTACCTACATATAATTTTGAATACATAGTTATTTAAAAAAAAACTGTTTAGTAAAGCAATTTTATGTAGCCTCTAAACTAACAATGTTATTTACTAATGCAATTCAAATTTACAATTGATAAGAATTAAATCTACAAGTTCATGAGAGATATAAAGCATTATTTGTAACTCATCTTGAATGAGTTTACATTACTTATCGTTTTAATTACTGAAATAATTTTTTGTTATGTTGTACATACCTTTATTTCCTCGTAATAAGGCATGAACAGGCGCGGCCTTACAAAAAATCCATTTTTCTTCCCTCCCCTTATCCAAGCATTCATCCGCAAGTTCTCCCTCTCATCCCCTATCATATGACTTGGTGGAGTTGAAACTAATCCTCTTCTAATAGCCTAAATACATAACGCTGTGATTATCATTCAACATCAGAATAAACGTAAGAAGTAACGAATAAATCAATTTCTCGTACTTGCGCCAACGCTTCGCTGTTAGGAGGTAAAATATGATCCATTCTGACGAGCGGCAGAAGTTCGCTGAGTATCTCTCGGAGCTCAATGTCGCTTAGATCTCGTTTCTTCAAACCCTTCCTCGTCACAGAATGCACCGTATGACTGAGTAAATTTGGTTCCCGGTCTTCCATACGGCGTACCAATTCTTGTTCGCCCCACTTGAGTACTGCCTGCAGTATTTCAAGTTCGCTTGCTTGCAAGAAGTGACTTTGCAAAACATTTGCCAAATGTGCGTGATCCAGTTGATGGAGAATAGAGGAGGAGGCTATTGGCTGGAATTCTTCTCTTAAATAATGCAACGCTTGCCTATGTACCCATGCAGATCCGTGTGGTTGACTACCCCACCTGTACAATAAACATAATCGGACACTGATAAGAATATAAGTTTCATAAGATTCAGTTAAGGTACTATGAAAAAAAAAGAAATTCACTTTAAAACGGTCGGAAGCGATTCCAGCGTAAGATATTCTAAAATAAGATCTTCACAACCCTGTGACAATATATCTAATTCCAAAAATCGACCAATTTGGTACAATTCCATTGCTTCTTCTAAGGGACTTGGTCGAACACGTCCAGTGTGGGTGAGAGCTTGAACCTAAGAATAAACGCGTACAAAATATAATGTATGAATTGTAATATTATATAGAAAAACATACTGTATCAAAGTTTTAACCGGTTTGAAGAATGAATTAAGAGCATGGGAAATGATATAATTACCTCTCCAAGGCTACCAGCGCTGTTCCCGCAACCATTACCTCTCATAATTAACGATAAATCAACGGTATCTAAATACACTGCATGTAATAATACTCTGGCGTATCGTTTGGGTATTACACTCTCATCCAAAACTATTCTAGTAGGTATATGAAGCGCCCTTTCTGTGTGATCTTCCCCGGATCTAGTCCGTCTTTGTATTAAGTTCCTGAAGAACGGGGATCTCGCAGAAAGTATCGCTTTATGACATGGCAGTTCTAACTTTGGCCGGAATCCGTATTCTGAACTTCCACTATCTGGTCTCTGGTAATCACTGTCCGACGTGAACACTAACGCCGCGTCCGCGTAATCACCGGTGTCCAACAGGTATCTGAGATCGTGTTCCAGGGGATTCGGTGTGCCAAACTCTTCACTCAATCGTCGCAAGAGATTCGCCTCCAATGCCGCATCGTGTGGACAAATATCACCAGTGTAGAGATACCGAAGCAACGCGGAGAACATTTGCACTTCGAGATTTGGTGTTCTCAGCTCCAAGCATATCCTAGCACCGTACCCTGCAACAGTAAAACATTTCACGTGATATTAAACGAGATTTTTCATAATACGTGAACGCAGAAACGTGCAAATCATGCTTGAGAGTTAAAAATATAGAGATGTTTATATTACCGGGACATCCAGCCAGTAAATCTCTAAAGTACGGGCAACGCGCCGACAACAGTGCTCTGTGAACGGGAAAGCACGCTCCACGGTAGACGAGATCCACATCGGAGCAATGTTTATAGTCGTACAACATCGACAAATCCTGTTTGTACGTGGCAGCCGGTGGTCTGGCTAATTCGGCTTGGACATGAAGATCCTTTAATGCAGCGAGCGCCTCGTACTCCTCCAAAAGCGCCGTTGCTTCTAAGTGGCTCCATGTCGAGACCAAATCTCGGATTATCCTGCCGTGGTCGCAGGCCTTCGAAGACCGGCGTCTTCGAATGAACTTCTTGCGCAGCGTTGCAAACCCCGTCATTTTCTTCTTTTTTTCCCTGGAAATAGACGACACGTTCGATTTTATCGACGGCCATGGATCTCGTGTAGAGCAAAAGACGCCCATTAAAGTTCTGGTTGATGTATTATACCCCCAGGTGTACACCGTTGAAATGAAATCTCCCTATCGCGTGCAGATCTAGGCGATAAAAAGCGATGGGCGATCGAGATAACGGTGTCCCGTTGGTAAATATTTAAATACCTGATAGCAATGCCATGTTGATCAGGAGGATTACCGGAGGATGAAAGTCTAGCTGCTTGGACCGAGTCTCCACCTACACTGGTGATGCTCGACGATGCAGAAGCACCCATTCTATGTATCATGTAGGAAGCATCTCCACGCCGTCTTTTCACAAACCAGCAATCCCTTTTATCAGAATTATCAACCTCCTTTGGTCGTCTACGTTGCAATACACACGGTGTCAAAATTCGGAATACATTCATTGCTCACCCAGACAACAGCCTGAAACCATTGTGCACCCCTTTATACGATAAACGCGCCTTCTCTATCTGTCGTGTTTAATCTAGAGCCCAATTACGATGCTCGAAACTCTGAATGTTGCAATTGACAATGTTTAAACAATTCTTTCTCTTTTTACTATTTAATTACGTAGACATATTGCGAATTATAGCGAACCTAATTTTTTTATATATGATCCGTAGAATGATCATCCGTTTTTAAATAGAATATATTTTATTCGAATTTCGTCCGTATTCGACAATACTCACATAATCTAGTAAGTCGAGAAGAAAACCATTATCAATTGGCGATTGTATCAGCAGACAAGCTCTTTCATACATAGTCACCACTATCCATAATATGGTTTGCATAGCGCAAATGAATGCATTTAAAAATCCATATTATGGAGTATTAATGACAAAATGCATTACGAAATACGATTCTCAGTTTCAATAATAACAATTAATTTTACGCTCTATTAAAAAAATGACTGCTTTAAAAAAATTAATTATTGTATTATTTCGCGCTCATCGCGCGCGTGTATACATCTAATTATTATCTATGTTGCTCCGATTTTCGATCAGAAAAAAAGAATGCGACGTACCGATTTACGTAAAAATAATGAAAGTTGCCGATCGCATCTTAAACTTTCACTCTGTTAGCCAGTATACGATATTTACCTAGAAAGTGCACTGCATTGAATTCGGAAGCGCCTTTTAAATGGAATACGCTCAATGCTCGAAACCTTTCTCACCCATTTCCGACGAAATTATTGAGGCTTGAAAGGAACAGATTTTTGAACGTCATCAGATGATCGAGTGACGATACAGCGTGTTCATATCAAATTATCTTATCAAGCTGCACTGGGAGTTAAGATCTCTTTAAAATCTCTTCAATTGCCTGATCTACACAAAAGCTTTGAATGTAAGCACTAATTTCTATTTAAATGTGACCGCATACAAGCATACGCAATGGAATGATTACACATACTGGAACAAGTTGGTAACAGAAAAGCGATAACTGATAACACTGATTTATATGTGTGACCTATCTCGAACAGAGTTTCTGTCATTTAATGTCACAAGTGCAGTAGTGCAGCCGCAATCTTTATCTGATCCCACATATTTGAGTTTGCAATGAAATTAATTCTTCTAACTGTGTAAGTTTAATGTGATAATTGCATAAAGGTATGTACTTGACTAAATAAATTTGCAAATATTTAACTGCAACTATCAATTATGCTACACATACTTTTTCGCTACTGGCTTTAATGAAAAGCGAAAAAAGGGCCTGCAAAATAACGAAATAAATATTTACATTAAACACGAAGCAGAATGAGCTGCAATTGCATTTCCTGAAACTGGACTGCATGTAAATTGGATTTATTACGCAAATATCACAAAAACATGACGCTTTCATTCAACTTTGCACTTCTAAAACTTATAAACGGAAATAATTGAATGTGCATCGAACTTCAGAATAAGGAACTTTCCCATTTATAAATATGCATATGACCTTTAATATTAACATGTTACATGTAAAAAGTAGCGTTGAACAGAAGGAACTTTGAAATCACTCAGAAGAATAAACATTGGAAATTTTCTTGTTAAAATATTGTGAAAGTTTATCATATTTAAGACGTTTATCAATATGAAGCTTCTTTTGGTGGATAATTTATATGGGAAATTAATACTAGAATATTCTTCATTATTGCAGTCATATTTTACAATATTTATTACCTTTTTAATCCAGTATCATTTTTATTTACTGTCATATAATTCCGATATATGCATACATTCAATATAAGCATACTCATACACGTATCTGGAGTGCAAGTGTGTTCATTTACAAATACAAAAATAGGTCAAGATATCTCATTACATGTCTGAATCAAGGTAATTCAAAAGGAACATAAAATACACAACCGAAAGTGATTTATAAGTGAATGTGTTTATGCTGATGAAGTATGACATAAACTTCAACATTCGGATGTACATTTTTCAATTAAAATCGTGACGAGTCCGTAAAAAATATATATTGAAAAACAATCACAACTTAACGAATGATCACGAAATTGCAAGTACACGTTAAATCGACGTGTGCTCGCACTGCGAAATAAAACGTTTATGCGTAATTGGGACACACTCAAATTAAATTCCACTAACACATTATTCCAAACAAGTATAACACGAACTACACTGAGGAACACCACTGAATTTGCGAAAAAGGTATAAGAAAAACACTGCGTAAAAGAACGGGAAGACGTGGGTGTTCAGCGATTTAACTCCGTCAGAAAAACAGCCCAAAAAACATCTACCGACAGCAACACATCAATAGGTCAATAGTAGTCAGCTGAGCTATGATTGCGATCGCGTTACGTGGTTAACAATGCGTGTATGACGTACACCGAGCAAGTTCAGTCACCTTCGCGATTACGCGGGGGGGAGAAAAAAATACGAGAAAGGCAAGAATTGAAAATGAGAAACGAAAGAACGTACATCTAATAAAACGAACGTGCAGGTATACGTGGTGCACGATAAAACACGGGAGATAGGGTAGATGAACGACAAGCGAAACCCGGAATAGCGGGGTGCGTCGGGAATGTACGCAAGTGTCTCGTTTTACCTGGATATCACGGATGCATGCGTTCCATCCATTACTTCCATTCTCGCAGGACTCGGTCGAATCGAAACTGGCACAAGTAATCATCACAAAGAAGCGCGACGGCCATGTTTATATGCTCGTCAAACTTAGTCTGCATGTAAATAAAAGTTGATCTCGCGGCACGATGCATTCGCGATCTATAGCTCGCATCTCACTGTCGTTCACCGAGTACGTACGTACATACATCCAACGAGAAAACAGCACAGCGACAAACGGGTTGCTATTTGGCCACGTTAAGTAAATACGGTTATAAATACGTGCAGACGACGACGCATAATTACGGGCACAGCGGACCGTCTGGTCGCATGAAAACAAATCGCGACGACGGCGGTCATGCTAAACTGCGGCGCGAGTCGATACGGATAGACGGACAAAACGAGAATAACACGAAAACGTTAAAAATACCGTGTGAAACAGTTTGTTTATGTCCACGACACGCTCTCACAGATAACAGTATCTTTAATTTTAAGGCATACACACAGCGGAGGAATTTTTCTGCCAAACGGAGAGATTTGTATTCTGTCTGATCATGCGCGAGTACACAATTCCGCGAGCGAGTATGTATATCATGACCAATCCTGCAGAATTACAGCGTTTAAGAGGTTAGGTTTAACAATCGTTAACGATACGGTTACAAACAGCGGTACGATGTTTCAACGGTGTATTAAGAATGACTCGTTTTTGTTTAAACGGATTCCCTGATCGGAACGATTGTTGTACTGTTATCCTGCGTTTCTAAGGAACTAATGAATGTTTTGTTCTGAAGATGGAGCTACCAGGGGGACGAACGATCCAATTACGTAATACGATTTATTTTTACATCTTTTTTCACTAATATCAACGTATCCTATTACGTAATAATGAAACTCGCTCATGGGACTCAAATAATCCAACAAGAGTTGTCGCCTTAGCGTCCCATTTGGATAAATATCTTAAATTTCAAATTTTCCGCGAATATCAATGAAGTAAAGTTAGCAACTAGAGATTACGTCATTTCGATCCCAGGCGCATGCAGCGTCATCTGCGTGAAACAACACGGTTGTCGGTTGGAACTAAATCTGTTTCAACTGCAGGAAGGGAAGAATGGATTGGCAAAGCTGGTAACAGACAGATCACGATTCGATCGTGCACGGTTGAGTGTCGAAAAAAGCGGGAGGGAAAGTGAGAGGTTCGCGTGTTATTCAATTTCGTGGTGTGTGTGTCAATCGTAATTTCGTTTTCGGCAGCTTACGTCTACGGAGAGAAAACTACTGTTCGTAAAATGCGGTGAGTCTCAAGATGTTTTATGTTGAATCATTGCAAATGCATGTTTAACGCAACTACGCACTTCTGTTTTTGTCATGCACCTGTCAGTTTCAATTTTGCAACATCCGTGTGCAAGATCTTTTTTTAATCTCGTAATTATCGACCTGGCAGACGCGTTCAGTAATTCAGGGATCCACGATTACTTACACTCACGAACCTCTGAACGCTTTGTTTGCACACACTTTTGTTTTCTATCCCACGTAGTTTGATACATGTGTACGTATGAAGCGCTACAATACATACAACGATTTGGCGCGCTACGAATATTTTACAAGTCCTTCCATATATATTTCAACTTGAGCCTTGAAAATATTACACTTACAATATGGATTAAGTTAATTAACAAATGAATTTATTGTATCTTAAACTGTTAAATATACCCCGTGCAGTTGTTTGTAAATAAGTGCACTTCGCTAACATGAATGAACGTTTTGTTTTGCGTAAGCGTTATTTTTACTTCACAAGATAAATGAATGTTACGTAGGTAAATAAATATTTAAAACAGTTTTTATGCCAGTTGCAAAAATATTCGGGAAATCTCTGACGCAATATTGCGCTATGTTGTGGTTGTACGTACAAACGAATTGTGGGTGCCCATGTGTACTTTGCTGTTTTCTGTTTTGTTGTTTATTATGCTGAGAGATCGTAGTATTAAAAAATTTTTTAAATGAGAAAGTTTTATAAACTTTAAATATTTGTTCACGAAACTAGTATCTCTATTGTTAAATTCTTTTTAAGTAAAATAAACAATTTCTTCATTGAAATACAATCTATTCTGTTAAAGAACTTTTAATCAGTAGCATTGTTTAAACATCTACATCAAATATGATTCTTAGATTGTAATCTATATACATGATCCAAGATATTTAATTCTGTTGCAATATCATGATGCAACTTGTGATTTATGAATTGGTATTGAACTAGATTTTATTTGAGACTGATGACCTCAATAAGTAAGATTTTATGATTAATTATAGTCTAAGCCTGCTTATAAACAATAAATTAAAACGTTTGAAAGGCTCAGAATATACACACAGCATTTAAAAAAATGAAAGATTATTTTGAAACAATTGTTTTGTTTGCGATTTACAGATATGGAGTCATTCCTTGAATTGTTTGATCCAGATAATGGGAAGGAAATACGAAAGAATGCTTGGAATGACTCACAGAATGAAGGAAATGGAATGTCTGATTGTGAGAATTCAAGTGTTGATGACGAACAAGAAGAGAGGCTGCCACCAGAACCGGAGCAAGGCAATATTGAGTACAAACTGAAGTTAATAAATCCATCTAGTCAACGGTTCGAACACCTTGTAACACAAATGAAATGGCGTTTAAGAGAAGGCCATGGGGAGGCTATTTACCAAATTGGTACGCGACTACATAATATAATCGTTTCCTTAGATATGTCCAATATGCATCACTTATCTCTATTTTGAATTATTAGGTGTGGAAGATAACGGGAAATTAACAGGCTTGACTAGGGAAGATATGAAAGCATCGCTGAAAACTCTGAACGATATGGCAGCAAGATTAGGCGCTACAACAAGTATACTGCGTGAAAGAATTGCTAACTCTAAAAATAAAGATATGTCCGAACACAGAAAAGAGGAGAGGCGGGTGGCAGAAGTTTTGGTGAAAAAGTTGAGGAAAGGAGACAGGGAGGATCAGGATATTGTCGACCTGAGACTTGCAGTCACCGGTGCGCAGGATGCGGGAAAGTCTACTCTCTTAGGTGAGAGGATTAGCAGAGGACATTTAAGGTAGAGAAATATATTTAGAGTATACTCTGCCAAATGCATTGCTCGTCCTGTCCATTAAATATTAATTGGAATTTAAATTTTAATGAGCATTCAAAATGTACACAGGCGTATTAACCCAGGGTGAACTAGATAATGGCAGAGGGAGGGCAAGATTGAATATGTTGCGACACCTTCACGAAATCAAGACTGGTCGTACGTCATCTATATCGCACGAAATCATAGGTTTCGATGGCGAGGGACACGTGCTGAATTACGCGGAAATGGCAACTGCTGAAGAGATATGCGAGCACGCGTCCAAAGTCGTTACATTCATAGATTTGGCTGGACATCGGAAATACTTGAGGACTACGGTACTGGGTCTCACAGGTATGTAATCTCCTCTTATCTCATAGTTAAATAATTTATCAGACCGATTAACGAGATTTATAACTATCTTTCAGGGTATTCACCTCACCATGTGATGTTGGTCGTAACACCGCCTATGAACGACGCATCACAGGAACATATGGCGCTGTGTTTAACTCTAGGACTTCCATTTTTTATAGTTGTGAACAAAATCGATCTCGGTTTTTATAATACGCCCGACACGATAAATCAGTTGGAAAAAGCGATTAACGCGCAGGGATATTCTAAACAACTAGTGATGTACAATGATGGATTATCATGGGATTACGAGTCAGACATAATACCAGTTTTCAACGTGAGTTGCGTTACCGGAGAGGGATTGGAGGATTTGACGAATTTCATTAAGAATTTATCACCACACGATGTGAATTCTACAGATGCAGATACCGAATCTTGCCTATTTCAAATTGATGAAACCTTCAGGTATATATTTCTTAAATTGTTTGTAATAATCGAGTACATTATAAATTTGAAATGTTTCGTTCTTACAGGGTGGCAGGTTTAAACGAACCTGTTTTGGGAGGATTGCTAGTGAAAGGAGCAATCGCTCCTGGAACTCGTTTGCTCGTGGGCCCTTTACCAGACGGCGAGTTCAGTCCCGTCAAGGTTGTCAGCCTCCATCGAAACAAGGCTCCGTGCTGTCTAGTGAGAGCTTCCCAGAGTGCTAGTCTAACTTTGGCTCCGCCAACGAATCGAAGTCCTCCTTTACCTCATTTACGACCTGGCATGGTGTTAGTGTCTGTGTGGGACCAACCGCATGCGACACTTTTTTTCCAAGTACGTACATCATATGAATGTTACGTGTCATGCATACGTAAACGCTTGAATAAATTGTTAATTACAATGTGTTCTGAATTTCTTATAGGCGACTGTGTTAATAGTATATCACGCGACAGCAATATATTCTGGTTTTCAAACGACCGTGCACGTAGGTAACGTAAGGCAGACGTGCATTATTAAAGGGATAATGGATGCGAAAGATAGAGGTTTACAAACTAATGACACGGCGTCGGTCTTGTTCAGATTCGTTAATCATCCGGAATATCTGCATGTCGGCATGCGCTTATTGTTGAGAGAAGGCCGGACTAAGGGAATCGGTAAAATAACACAGATATTTCCGTTGATAGGTCAGCAGACGAATGTGCAGTAAAACGAATAAAGATTTGCGTGTAAAAAGTATTAATTATTGTTAAAAACAAATTTCTGAGGATAAGAAGAGATTTAATTATTTGAGAATTAGATGTAACTATATCAGTATAAGTATTCTAAAATTGTTAGGAAGGCTGTCTACAAAATAGCGAGGATAGTATTTTTGTTCTCGAACCATTCTTTGTGTTACACGTAAAAAAATGTACATACACTTAGAGGATTAGTTTTCTACATGGCTGGGATAAAGAATTTTTTTACGAGAGGACAAACGTCGAATAATCCCGAAGTTTTTTTTGTATTTAAAAGTAAATATGGAACTGTTGTGCAACTGAAGCAATACAAAGTGATTAAGACCAAATAAAAATTGGTAGGTAAAAGATATTTTTGCTCCAGGTGCGAGAAAGAAAGTTTTCATTGACGTTAAACGTACCTTCGTTTCATTATAGTATTCGTGAGCTCACGTATTTATCCTCATTTCGTATTACTAAGTAAAATATTCCTTGTACCATTTAATGCCATCTGTTTGAATGTGGCATTATGATTTAAATAGGTATTGTTTATGAGAACGATCATTCTAGGAATGTAATGCTTCTCCATGTAAAATGTGATGTTCGCTACGAATCTATATTTTCTGTTAGTTGACTATCGCGGAACAAATATTTTATCATCAAATGATAAATATCGGATATATTATAATTTGTATAACTTTAAAGTGAAAGAAAGATTATTATTGATTTGTATTAATATATAAAAATATTTA
The DNA here is from genome assembly GCF_001652005.2 of Ceratina calcarata. Taxonomy (NCBI): domain Eukaryota; kingdom Metazoa; phylum Arthropoda; class Insecta; order Hymenoptera; family Apidae; genus Ceratina; species Ceratina calcarata. The sequence goes on along the minus strand of NW_017132657.1, from coordinate 535,339 downwards.
CGTGACAGAAAAATTATTTAAGAACGGTTGTAATCGTATCGTAAATAGTAAAAAGTTTCGTTACCTGAAAATTATTATACAGCCGTCCGTAACGAAATTTTCAAATGATTTATGTTTAATTTTAATGCTGTGTTATAAAATGTCCAGAATAAAAAGAAATTTAAACATGTATTTTGGAAAAATATATTTTCATATTTCTTGACAGCATCCTCTTTAAAATACGATATAGACGATTGAAAAAATGTGTAATTAAAAAAACAGTTTATTCATATTACGATTACATAAAATTGTTCAATAACTTAAGTCTATACTACTAAAATGCAATTCACCGCAGCGGAACTGCATTTAATAGATATCAGATGGGAGCGTTAAGTTACGAGGAAATACTGCTCGATCAGGAAAGTACAGATAAATATCTAAAAAATGTTACAGGAGGATTGTTTGAATAATTATCTTTAATTAAAGCCTGCAAAATCAGAAGAGTGCAATGAAACCGGTATAAGTCAATCGTGCGTAAACACTCTTGTCAACTGCTCTTCAGAAGCAATACGAGAAGCATGTCCTTCAGTGAAGCTGTTTTCATTTGCGCAAAACGTGTTTACTCATTCAAAAATGGTAATCAGCCGCACGACCAGTCGCAACCGTAGGAAGAAGTATTCGCGAGCAAGGCCGTTACTACGTGGACAAGCTTTAGCAAACGACATTAACTGAAAATAAAGAAGTTAACTCTCCGCTTTCTCCGACACTCATCTTCAAATCTCTATGGATTTTGTTGCACGAATCCGGTTCTGTATTACGTGGCCGGATACTTCGGAGTCGGAGTATTTACCGTGCCCCAGAAGAGCACGAGTTTCGTCGGATCGTGTCTGATGAAAAAGACGAACGGTCTGTTCGCTATAAGCCTCTTCTGACTTCCATCACGTTCCAGCACCACGCCAGTCACGGCTGCAGCCTCTGTGCCTTTCTCCGTGATGTCAATTTCCACTTTGTGGAGAACATCCGAGGCGAAGAGATGCGGATTTACCAGATTAGCGGTATTCCTCAGATTGTCCAGCCCGTAGGACGGGAAATTTTTTTGCTTCACGAAGTTCAAGAAGTCCTCATCGATCGGCCTGCTCTGCCTTCTACTCCTCTTCTTATCTTTCTCGTCTTGGAAACGGTACTTATTTTCTTCGAGATTCACGAACGTCGTTTTGTCGTTCGCTTCGGGCCTTTCGTCCGTTACGTACGAGTTCCTGTTCTCTTTATTTTTGGTATCACGAGCTACACGTTTGTTTCTAATGGTAAATCCGTTTGACCATTGTTCCACTGTGTAACCGGTTGGGTCTTCGTATGTAAAATAATTTCTCTTCACCACGCGATCTCTTTTATTCTGCTCCGAACCAAACCGATTGAAGATCAACACATTTTTTGTGTCCTGCGGGATTGGTGGAACCGTGTACATGCTCTTTCCTCGATCAGCCGTCGACTCTACCGGAGCACCCATCGTCGGAGTCGCTGGTACATTATTCCTGATTGCTGTATATACGCTACTTGGTTGGGATATTAAGCTCAAATCTGCTGATTTTGGGTCGAACAGAGAACTCATGCCTAGATTAGCGAGCGTGGATCTTAAACTCAGACTACTACTCAGCTTCATCCGCGGTAATCCGATGATACAAGTTTCGTTCTTCATGTTGTTAATCAAATTTTCGATTACTTTTACCGACAATCCGTTCAAAAAGTTTCGTAGAGCTGATGCACCCTCAGCTTTTGGAAAGAGGATATACATGGTCATCTACAAAATCACAGTAAAATTCAATAAAGAACTGTTTGATTAGTTTCATCATGATAAATTATGCAATTGATTACTTACTTCCTTGCCCTTGTACGGAAGTCCAAGGATCTTCACCCCCAATTGTTTGTCTTCGTAAAAGGGGAACGGACCCCCGTTGTACATCATATCGACTTGAATTGGATTGTTTGGTTCAATGAAGAATGGTTTCCTAATGGAGCAAATGCAGTTAATTAAATACTAATACATTTCCATGTAACTAAGTGAGAAGAGGACAATGCATCTACCGTTTCGTACTATTCTCCAAAAAGTGTTGGTTCCACTCCCCATTGAAATAAAGTGCCGATAAGAGAATCAGCATCGTGTCTGGACTGGGTACACTATTCAAAATACTCATAATTTTTCCCTTCGTCTTCTGACTCACCCATGAGTTTATGATATTCTGCGCTGCTTGCCCGTTTTTCGCAAAGTCTACATTAATCACATCATTCTTGTAAACCTCGGTGCTAAGTTTTCTAAATTCTTCTAATATTGGATAACCGTCCTATGTTAAAATAAATAAGTTGCATTCAACGACTTGCACATTTTTATAGAACACGTGATTAAAGATGTATAGGCTATATACTTAAACAATGCTAGCATGTTGAATTTGTTATTATAGATTCCTATTACTATTAAAAAGCTATCTGCAAAATTTTAAATC
>NW_017132657.1:524686-532612 GCF_001652005.2 Ceratina calcarata | reverse complement strand
GGAGTTATTAAGGAAAAACGAAATTTTTTGCCAAAAGTTCGCTGTTTCGACGGTGGAATGGTCGGATTTTGTCAACATCAATAAAATGCCATATAATCATACTTAACTCGTTAAATACTCAAATTAGAAGAAAAATACATAGAATCTTTCTTTGTAGAGGATGTCAGTGCCTACAACTTCTGTATATAAAGCTTTTCGCCAGCGTCAATAATTAATTGGATATTTCCTTCTATACTTTTTAGCACGTAGCTATTTATTATTAGCATTGTTTTTCCGACGTCTGATTTCTTTTTAATTATAGGAAATGCATTTTTCTAAGGTACATAAACTTTTGGGATTGATTGTATAGCCAATACATCCTTAAGCACAGTTTATTACCTGTACATAAGTCGCTAGAGCAAAGTCTGTTTTCGGTGCAGTGGATGTAAGAAAATTCGTTTGAAACTGGTCTGTCAGCAAGCCAAACATTTGATGAACGATCTCGGAATGTCGTGAAATATCAACGCCCAATTCCAGTCCAAGAACCCTGGACACCTCCTCGAAGGTCTTGCCAGCAGAACCTGCGAGGACTATCGCCAAAGTCACGGTAATGCTGAGCGGCGAGAAAATTATGTTGTCCTGTTGCTCGATCATGGATGTACCTCGATTCCTATGAATTTCACGTTCGACGTCTAAAGCGAATTTGAACACGCCATTGGCTATGAGATTGTTTACCTGAAATTGTTTAAAACAATAAGCTATTATTTATTCGAATTTTTCAAGTTGCCTTATTTTATTTTAATTCACGGTTAAATGTTGAAACAAATTGTCTTAGTTATTTGGAGAATCTGAACTAGTTGATAATAATCAAACGATATAGAGAAAGCAAAAGAGAGCTTGAAGATGATTGAAGACCGTTTCTATTGTTAGATGAACTTTCTTGATCCTTTCATGCAACGCGAAGCAAACCGTAAGATCGTACGATTTGTTGTAATAGGCTCATAGTTCTGAATGTTAAAAAACTTTTATTCGATGTCGCAACAAGTGTAATAAATGGACATTTTAACAAGTGTCTGACATCGATAAAGTAATAATTAAATACACGTTTATAACATTTTAAAATCGCTATCTGACTTGGATCACTAGCTAATCTCATCTTCTATTAAGAACTTTGCGTGAATGTTTCATAATTTGAAAAGTTAAAGGCTCCTCGCTCATGATTCATATGGTAATTATCATAATCTGCTCGAAGCTCTTGTCAGCGGTGCATCAAAACCTTTCACTGGATATTAAGTATCTATATTTTCGTGCTTACGTGATCGCTCCATTCCTGCAACGCGTTGTCCGTGAATTTCGAACCGACAGCCGATACCATTTCTTCTTGCGGCGCGCTGCTTCCAAGTGCTCCGAGAGCCGGTGGTTCCAAGCTAGCGAATTGTGGTGGTTCGTAGGATGCGATATTTTTATTCACTGATTGCCGTATGTCAGTTGAATAGACATAAGGAACGATCGTGCTTTTGAATAGACTACTGTCGTCGGGATAAATCAGTTGGCCAAAGCAACTGATTGCGAGGCTTAGGAATATCGCTCCAGTCTTCATCTGTACAAGAAAAAAGAAAGGTTTCGAATTAGACATTCTTTGTATAAAAGCAGACATTTAAAACAATTTTCAGTACAACGTTAATTACATTATCGTGAATGTAGATAAGTTCACAGGATGACGAATTATCATTGCTTAGTTGCAATGTCTGGAGGACATCATTGAAACGCGGAAATCATAAAATACGATAACGATAGTACAATACGTTAGACTTGGCAATGATTATTTTTTAGTGTAAATAAACTGACTAATGTATTTCTAATAGAGAGGAAATGCATTAATGTCTGTTATCAGTGTTCACGCATTTCATCGAAGAATATTACATATTTTTTCTCAAAGAAGCAAGAGGATATTAATAACAATTTAACACGATATTTGGTACATTATCAGACATGCAACACTGAGTGCTAGTTCTAGTATTGATACTTTCTGCGATAAACAATTATAAAACGACTCGTCGGTGCAGAACGTCGGACGATTTAAGAAACCGGTTCCAACACCAGCTTTTTACCGTTGTCAGCGACTACGTATATATCCATTTCTCGTTTACCTCAACGTCAAATATAGTCTTTCTACCGACTCCTTTTTTTTTTTTTATCAAAGCATTGAACTCTAAAGTGAACTTCCATTTAAATTAATTACTAGATCGTTGAACATATGACACGAGAAAGACGTCCAATTCTCTTTAGCAATATTTAGTTGTTGTTTTTCGAATCATTAGACAAATTTGATAAAAGAAGGCTTTGTTACGATACATCATGGCCAGTGTTGCACGTGGCGTCGATTGTCTCTGCGTCAACGAGGAACACATGGCCATATACATCTCTCATTTGTTCACATTATCATAGTTTTTACATACGGGTTACTATCTCTGAAAATTCCCCAGAGTTATAATAATAGACATTGAAATCGGAGTTACGGTATGAATTCATTATCAGCATAAACATTTAAAGTCGCATGGAAACAATTTTGAAGCTAATATGCTGCAGTGGACCTCCTTTTTCCTTGAATATTAATTAGCAACAAGGATATAAAAACGAAAGTATTTTTCATTTGTGTCATGTGTTAATAAAGGAAAAAAATTCTAGTATTCTTTTCCCTATGTGGGACAATCTGTATAATTCGAACGCCATCAACATCGATCTTAGACCATCGTGACAAGACAATAATCTTATTTGATATAAAGACGTGGATTGTCATCATTATCGTTAATGGATTATGAAAGCAATGACACTATATAATTTCAGTCTAAGACTGATTCCAGGAGAATATTCCGCATTTGGTACGCCATACGTGTTAATAACTCGCGCACGACAATTTTACGACACAATGAGACGTATTACACGCCTCATTACTGATTAGAGGTGACAATGCCGGGGAAGTGTTCGAGCATCTAGCGGGAAAACCCATGTGGAATATCATTTAGAATCTGCAGGATGAATGAGAATGCGTGACGCCCGTGTTTGCGTTCAATGTGCACAACAATGCGTTATTAATCGCATTACATAGTAAATGGCCTCTTACGCATCCAGGAAAGTCGTTTACACGTGTCAAGATAGTAGTTTGATAAAACTTGAATAGCAATGAAAGATATTGCATTGACATGATTGATTACATAAACATTGTACGATTTCGTTAGAATACTTTTTTATAATGAATTTTATCTGTTAATCACTCATTTAAATGGTACGAAGATGTACGTAGATACCTATCGTTTATTCGAACATCATTCTTTCAATCTCGCACACTTTTAATGATATTTAATTTGGAATAAAAACTACACAAGCGACGGAACACCTAATTGAAGACATTTCAAATTTTCAAGATAATCGAATAATGGGACAAGTAGCGACGAAACGTGGGATTACGAAATCTCGGAAATATTTTATCCTTTGATACCAATTATCGGGATTCCATATGTTTATCTGAAATTTATTCCATCGCTGTTTACGCGATCGATGTTCCTTGGAAGCTCAATTTTCTAATCACGATTTCTTTCTGTTCTACCTGCCGCCATAAAACCTGTAAATGCAGAGTATGGTCACGACGATTACGTTCGCATCCAATAAATCTGTCAGACGGCTGTAGGAATTCCCTGAGCGAATCGTGAGCTCGATGACCCTACGTAATTACTCATCCTCGTGCTCGTACTGCAAAGGATTATCGTCGGACAACGAGGATCCGATACCGCAAGGATGTTTTTTCTTTCGAACGAAGAGTAATTGGAGAAACAATAAGTGATTAAGCACGTCATAGTTCATCGATTGTGCGTATTATCAGTGACCATGATCAAAAGATATTCGATTATGAAACTTGCATTTCTAATTAGAATGATTAAATATAGATACCTTCTATTAATAATATACTACATAACGTATTAAAATTTTCAATGCACTATCCATTCTCTTTTTAACTGACTAAATCAGCATTCAATAAAGACAGAGCGAACTAATGTAGAAGTGTTGTATGATTCATAAATTATGATAAATAAGAAGAATGCATTTGCTTAAAGGAGCATGACTTCAATACCACAATTGAACCTTATTGTCACTAATTCGTATGCATCGCCGTATCGATACCTTATTGTTAGCTAAGGCGCAAATTACTCATAGTTTTATAATTGAACTACCTATACGTAAAATCCTTGAGGCAGGAACGATCACCTCAAATTGCTCGTTGCGGTGAAATAATAGCCGCCGGTGAACAATAAACAACCAAATTGCTCCAAATTGTTTTGTGAATCAACTTTTACTTCGAATAGAATCACCACATGTTTTATAATAAAATAGTATGGAAATAATTGCGTGAACGTCTGATCTTCACAAACTAGTTCCAGCCATAGCGATGTAATTTTGCAAATTCTTGGAAAATTTGCATCCACGTGCTGGAATTCGCGTTACAACGATTTCATTGCTGTTACTGTCACTTTTGTTACTTTGCAGACTGACTGTCGATTATATCATTAACATATTTATTATATTCATTATTATTTTTTTCAGTTATTGAACTTATAAATTCCAATCCGAACATTTAATTAATAGGCAAGAAGTTACATATAATTTTATCAATAGAATTGTAAATAGAAACCGCATGTTACTTCTGCACAGATTAGTTTTTTGAAATCAAAGTAAAATTTGTTTTCACATAAATTTAAAATACCTCGACGCGCGCCTATCTTTTACTGATTGCGAGAGTCCAAAGGGATCACGAGTGTTAAGTGAAGACTGTCCAGAGCATCGCATTCTACTCACGAGAATCCCGACCTTCCTCAAATTCTTCCCGTCCGTGCGGTACATATGTACATACACTCTTCATCTTTGAGCCCTTACCTTTAGAGTCCTCGATGTATGTTGTAACTTCTGTGTCTCTCCTCTTCAGCTTTCACTCACGATTCACCGGTAGTTAAATATTCGTTCGTCTACTTTGCATAATCGGCAGGACTGAGATTCTTATCCGTCGAAACGGGAACGATGTGTTCGTCGCGTGTGCCTGATGAATCGGAGAAGTCCTCGACGTGCGAATCGATCAACAGCCGCGACGAGACTGACTCATGTCGGCCTCGGTTGTGCTCCGTTGTATTTACCGGGTTCTTCTCTGCCGTTTCCCCGTCCTCGTCGCGATTCCTCGTCCGGATCGTCTACCACAGCTACTGTAGGTCGCCTCCCAGGGTCACCACTCGTGATCCAGATATCTGCGACGGGCACGTGGCAGATGATTCGAGCTAATCGGTAAATGTTGACCCACGGTTCGACGCGACGGGTTTTCCAGCCGGAACCGCCTTCGAACCCGAAGAAAGTCCCCGGTAAAGTAAATCGCGAAAACCTCATCCAAATTCCGAATAAACACAATCATAGATATACGGATAACTTCTCACTATCTGCATTATATCATTTATAACCGATGTCTTATCTAACTATGAGAGTGCAATAAGCTAGACAAATGCGTATTAAATAAGACTTGTAACTATACTTAATCTTACAATTATTTATTTTTATTTAACGCAGTATTATTCTTCCCACCTAAATTAATCGAAAAATATTGTGTTACATTCGAAATTGTTAATTAATTTATGGGTCAAGAGTAAAATCGAGCAAACGGGTTTTCCGTGAGACAAACTTTCCTCTTTCTCAGATGACAGGAAAAAAGGCTCGGATTTACTCGTTCTAGGAAAACGTAGGATTAGGATTAAAAATACTTGGTACTTCCGAAGAATGCAGTTGTTTTGATAGCCAAACGTATGGTATGAACGGATTCCCCCTTGATACCTACGGGCAAGAAAGCGTAAGTTCCCAAAATACATCTTAACTTATTTCAATGATGCCTTACAGTTTAATAGAGACGTCATTAAAATAACAAAACAAAATTTACAGAGTTCATTGGTAAATACGTTTCTTACGTAATAAAATTTATCCATGTTAATAGATCTACGCGTTTTGTAATTATTTGATTGCACTTGGATCATTTAATCGTAGTTATTGCTGTTTGCGTTTTATATCTACTCCTTCTGCAGAACAGATGCGACTTGTTTTGATAGTTGACGCAAATCGACGAGAACATACAGGACGATCGCATGGGTTTTTCCAAGGGTGGGTTGTTTCGCAGGAAGGGCCACTAAGCGGAATTAAATTTATTAGTTTATTCAGTGTCAACGAATCATCGTCCCAATGAATAAGTTCTTCCAAGACGCATTCATGCTATTATAAACTTGCTTTATCAGATTCAACGGTAATATACCTGAGCGCATCAATGAGTAACTTTCCTTAGAGCAGGTATCTATTTCTGGGAGTTCCATTGATACTCATAGATCAATAATGACGCAAGAAGAAAGATTCGGCTGAATCTCGGTGATAATCATGTTTTTCATTTAAGTGAGAAGGAAATTACGTGCTTTGTCTTAACATTTAATTCTTTGATAGCCAAGATGACTTTTCAAACATGTAATGCGTCATACTCAGAAGTGCATGTTCAAAAAACAGAACTACAAATTTACATATAAAACTGAGTAGCGTTTCATTATTATTATTTTAATTTGAGGGAACAGTGGAGTCAAAGAAGACATGGATATTGTTATATTTTCGTACTATTACAAAATTCGATAATTCTGATTCTGGGAATAATAATCAAAATTAGCCACGATCCATGGCTGAAGTTAGAATTCAATGAAATTCCCATGGTCAAGTGATTAAATAATTGCACTCTATTATAAAATGAGAACAATTGATGATCACACCGGAATTACGGAACGTTCGTCTTTAATGAACTCCACATACCTGCGTAACCATGTACTGTACGATTGGGCGCCACGAGATTATTTAAATATTAAAAAAAAAATGAATGAAATAATTGTTCATGCAAACAATAAAATTTGCGGTTAATAATTATAGATCAGGAATAAATTATTATGAAATGAACTCGTTTATCAGAACAAAATAGATTGAATTCCGCTACCTGAATATAAAATTCTGTTTGCGATAGTGCATTGTTGCGAGGCGTCAAGTTACGAAAATCAATGGTAGCGATAATAACCTGCAGGAAAGATCCATCCTGCTGATAATTAATTGCACGTTACATAAATAAAAAATCGATTGGCCGTGCGCGTTTTCCCGTAAAACTGCGGTACTATTATTTTGCCAGCAGCCAATCATGCAAATGACGCTTCTTCAAATTAGAAATCGTGGATGCGTGGGAGTGATTTGGAAAGTGACAAATGCAAATTGAATTTTTGTGATCTAAAAAAGGAAACAGTATTGGGGAAACTGCAGTACAAGTTATCACAGTTCTGTGAACATTTGCATACTTTGAAGAAAGATCTAACCGTAAGAGGAAAATCTGTAAGCAGGATACGGTACATATCTCGTTTATGTGAAATGAAATAATAATCAGTAAACCAAAGGAGGTTTGCGGTCAATTTACTTATTCAACTCCACGTGCGTACAATCAGTTGATTATTTTGGTCGTGACTAAACTGGAAGCGATACAAAAACTTGGAATTACCAAGCTGGAGGTATTGTTATAACAGGAGTAAAGAATCGCGATTAATATCTTCAAAAATGTCGACGTTCTAAATGTAAATGTGGTTTGTACGTGAATGAATTAAATTAGCAATGATTATCATAACATTATAGTGAAAAATATTAAAATAATTTATTCTTGACACGTGAGTGATTTTGAGCCCACGATATAGATATAGCGGTTTCAATATAAGATTATTATCGATTAAGTTAAAAAAGTAAGTCAGATATACTTATCCCTTCTTTATGATATCTATATATATTTGTATATACAAGCTTTCTTACGTAAGATTTGTACACACATATTATGTGCACAAGAGTCATTTAAATATATTT
>NW_017132657.1:502934-524161 GCF_001652005.2 Ceratina calcarata | reverse complement strand
TAATTTTGTGTATTAAAAGTATTCGAAATATATTATGTGAATTAAAATGAATGAAGTGAGTAAATAAAAATTACATTATAATTCATTGATTTCCTCCCATTTCGATTTTTATGCAAACTCCTCTGGGTTGCTGAAATGTGTCAGCGTTAGCAAAAAAGGAGAGTAAGGAGGAAAGAGGCCAGACCAGACGAAACCACAGTCTGCTGTTACAATACAACGTTGCTCACAATGTTATCCGTATTGACAATGCAACTGCAGACTGTTGAATGTTAATCATTGAATTAATAGAATATAATTCAGTATGAATTAAAGAAACTGTAACAGTTATTTTGGAATGACAAATAAATATTTTAAACTGGTTGAATGTTTATTACTATATATATAGGAACCTAATCGATTCTCAATAGTCATGAGAAATAGCAACAGTTTTTAATAACGAACACGATTTATGGTTTAAGAGGATTTAATTATAAAATCCGTTATCAGTACTCTTCTCTTCTGTTCACCTTTCATAAACATTCGCCTTTGCATTCGATAAATATATCACAGGTGAACTTCATTGATCGGCTCTGCTGTGCAACGATTGGACAACGTGGCGCGCATGCGGTTCTACAAAGGAACCGACCAACCGGCGAGCTCAGTATCGATGTGTGCGTGTGACCTGTATACTTAGAAGCGGAAGCATTGCCCAGTCGCCCGTTTCCGTCTTCCCAGTGCCTGTCTGCCATTACTGCTCTGCTCGCCGGGTCTTGCAGGGTAAGTCCGTCCAGATATTTCTGACTTATGAACGTAATTCTTCTTAGAATTCTTTACTAAATCGTCACAGAACCAAGCTGCTCGGTTGCACGATTGTTTAATTTGATTTCTCGAACAATCGTTCTTGTTCACAGGTGTAACTGGTATAACTGACATAGTTTCTAAAAAATCGAAGATCGTTCATACGGAACTGGTAGCGTGTCAGCAGATTTTATCCAACTTTCGCCGAGATGTATAACAACACTTATTCCAATAATACCAGGTACGTTACGATTATAAATTCTCAGTGTTCAATATGGCGATGGTATACGTTGGCAAACGTTAGAGAAGCTTTTTTGCAACGTCGTATTCACCATCTTGGTCGTAGACGGTATTGATCGCAGCTCGTATTGAACCAATTTATTACGTCTTCAATTAATAATTCCGTACTTTCTATGAAGCTCATCATCTTGAGACGCGAAACGACGAAATTCGTTCACATTAAATACTTACCGAACATGATCGAAAAAAATTTAGTACATACGTCACAGGGAACTAAAATGGCGTTTCCGTTATCTAATGGAAAGCTACCGACGGTTATAAAATCGAGGCACATATTCAAGAAAATATTTTCAGAAAACTGTACATTCGTTGATATCCCTACATCCCTGGATTACATTTATTTATAATATTACATTATTAAATAATTAATTGAAATTAATTTACATCATTCCAAATATGTAATTGGAATATGATGAATATTTTAGATCATTAAATTAATATTTAAACAAAATACAATACATTTTTTATGAAATAATTACTAGTTCATGATTCCGGTAATTATTTGCAAAGAGGTATTCCCAGTGTTGAAATATATTATAGGGGTCATGATTTTGATCAATTCCCCTTTCGATTCCTATTGCTTGTCTCTATATTTTTAACTTGTTGCCTGATAAATTATTTTTTTAAAGAAATTCAAGTAGTTTAGTCCAATTTTAAGAAAGTTACTCTGTTTTAAAGTAAATAATAAGTAATATAATAATAAAAAAAATAAGTAAACTTCTATAGTAAAAATTGATTCACATAACATGGAAATTTTTGGCTCCGTGAAATCCTCCGCGAAAATGTAAGAAATCCTTAAGCAGTCAATATTGCAGCGACTGAAGTTGCAATGATAGCAATTCGCAAATGTCATGTGATAGTGGCAGAAGTTCCTCTCGAATATCTCAGAAACCAAGTCCGACATGTATAGGGGAAAAATTGTTCAAAATCATCCCTCCGACAACATGTTTTGACGTGTTCGAAATCAGTGGGAAGTGCCTGTTCGTAAATAATTATGATACCTTCTACTGGAACACTGAGGCTAAAAATACATCGATTTCATGGAAATCAGTTACAGACCCAGGGGCACTAGAGACTCTGGCAGTCGTAATGGAGGGGGTACATATTGGAACAGTCAACAGCAAAAGGATAAACCAATGCAGAAGAAGCGGGTCCAAAGGAGAACACCTGGAGATTCGTTGAAGAAGCCATCTTGGGATTTAAATAAATTGCCAGTGATCACAAAAAATTTATATATTCCGCATATCAATGTCTTAAAAAGGACCACCGATGAAATTTCTAAATATCACATTGGTAAAGAGATCACTGTAAAGGGGAACAATACACCTTCTCCGATTCAAGCGTTCGAAGAGAGTAACTTTCCGGATTACGTGATGGAAGAGATTAGGAAACAGGGTTTTGCGGAACCGACAGCAATCCAGGCACAGGGGTGGCCCATTGCGCTCAGCGGACGCGATTTGGTGGGAATCGCCCAAACAGGATCTGGAAAAACTCTAGCTGTACGTGTTTTAATATAATTTCGATAAAAACTTCAAGGCGATCAACCTATTGTTTTGTAATAACGCATAATTGTTTCTTTTTTCAGTATATTTTACCAGCAACGGTACATATTAATAATCAGCCACGCTTAAATCGGGGAGATGGTCCGATCGTTTTGATACTCGCCCCAACAAGAGAGTTGGCTCAGCAAATTCAGTCCGTTGCCAGGGACTTTGGTTCCTCCTCGTGCATCCGTAATACCTGCATCTTCGGTGGTTCTCCGAAAGGACCACAGGCCCGCGACTTGGAACGCGGCGTCGAAATATGCATCGCCACGCCCGGCAGACTAATCGATTTTCTCGAGAAAGGAACAACGAACTTGCGCAGATGCACGTACCTCGTCCTGGACGAAGCCGACAGGATGCTAGACATGGGTTTCGAGCCACAAATTCGCAAGATCATCGAGCAGATCAGACCCGACAGACAGGTGTTGATGTGGTCCGCGACATGGCCGAAAGAAGTTCAAGCTTTGGCCGAAGATTTCCTCACAGATTACATTCAGATTAATATTGGTTCCTTGACGTTGGCGGCCAATCATAATATTCGACAGATCATAGAGATTTGTCAGGAACATGAGAAGGAAATGAAATTATCGAATCTCCTTAGAGAAATCGGCAAGGATCGCGGAAGTAAAATGATCATTTTCGTTGAAACTAAGAAGAAGGTGGACGACATTACCAAGACCATCAAACGGGACGGTTGGCCAGCGATTTCTATCCACGGCGACAAATCGCAGCCGGAAAGAGATTACGTATTGTCCGAATTTAGAAACGGAAAAACAATGATCCTCGTTGCGACCGATGTTGCTGCTCGTGGTTTGGACGTCGAAGATGTGAAGTATGTAATCAATTTCGATTACCCGAACAGTTCCGAAGACTATATTCACCGAATTGGAAGAACCGGACGTTGTCAAAGCGCAGGAACGGCATACGCTTATTTCACGCCTAACAACGCCAGACAAGCAAAAGAATTGATCTCTGTTCTCGAAGAAGCTGGTCAGGTGATAAATCCACAATTAGCCGACCTGGCGAACTCCATGAAATCCGCTTATGGAAAGGGCCGTCAACGTTGGAGCCACTCTCGCTCTAATAAGGATAGTAACTCGAGCGGTAGTCCAAGAAATAACAGCAGCCCGTCTTCTAACAGTTGGCAGAATCAACACATTCAGAATGTCCAGCATAATAATATGAACGGCCAAGAGAGAAGTCTTGTACGCCAGCAAAATGGATATCAGAACAGCCGCCAAAACAGCTTCCAATCTAATTATCAGCAGCAACAGCAACACCAGCAGCAGCAGCAACAACAACATCAACGACAATCAAGTACCTATGCAAACGGCTGTCCGACCACGAGCAACAGTTATCAGGCTGGCTATCAGAATGCTAGTATACCGAGATTCACCAGAACGAACACCTTCCAAGGGAATCGCTACAACCGTCAAAACGCTTATAATGCTAATCAGACAGCCGGTGGACAAGGCGTCTACTCGATGCCACCTCCGTTCATGATGCCATCCGGTGGCCACACTGATTCTGGAATGCAGAGTCTCGTTAACAACAAGTATTTCCAGACGAATCGTCCACCACCGAACACGGGCGCCTGCGCTTACCAATCGATGGGATACAGCCAGTTCCAGGCTGTGCCGCCGTATAGTTATCCTTATCCGCCTACACCGGTGCAGCAGTGACGCTTTACAAGGTGCAAGTCGGTAAGAGTGCAGGCTAAGTAAAATGATCAATCTTTTCCTGTTTATACATATATCCAGACCCACTAAATATTTACGGTTTGTGTAGAAGTACTGGGTCGCTTTTGAATATAATAAGTAACGTAATGTTTCTTCTTTTCTTTGTCACTTATTATTTTTTTTGTTCTGGAATGGTGCCAATCACATGTAGAGCAAAATTATTTATGTTTCTTCGTGAAGTAAAATACAAACATAGAATTAATAATTTATCATTCGATCGGGAAATATGAATACTTACGTCAGAATATCCATTTCAAATATAAGAGAAATTAATCGTCGAGCGTCCTTAAATTCTCGGGGGCACATTCCAGTCGAGTTTTTTTCAAGTAGCTGTAGTTGTTAGCAATGGTACATTGGTATAATCATTACTGGATGTAGAATGTGACCAGCAAATATAGGCTTATAACCATTGGTCATATCTTTTCAAAAATAATTAATCTTCTTGCGATAAAAAAAAAACTATATATACGTCATTTAATGCTTTTCCGAAATGCACGAAACGTATAGAAGGGGGGTGGGTTATCGTTCTCATATTTGATAATTTATTTATATTTTGCATATATATATATATAAATACGTATGTACAGGCAACGCTCTTCAAAATGTAAGGCCTTTTGCATAAAAATTAAGCCGTACACACCCGTTTTTACAAAAAAAGCGCACGACGAATACATTAAGAAAACATCGTGTGTGTGTCCTCTGCTCTGTAAAACGAGTCCGGGTGAATTGTGTCTCTTCGATATAATAAGGGGCGAAAGAGAAATAAGTATCTCGACATCAAAATTAAACTTTGATGCAGAATAAGAAAAGAGGAAAGAACAGCATAATTAATATAGCGTACCAAAAGTGAGTACTTCGAGATCTATCCTGGACCCGGTGTTTTTTGGAACGATTCCAAGCGAGTGAAACCGGTTAAAATAAGGGGAAAGAGAAAGGAAAACTTGGGGCTTCTAGGGGACAACTTAAATTAAGCATGTAGTCACAATGGCTGTGTACCTTGGCGCAAAGTTTGATACCTTATTTTTATAATATATATCAAAAGTAATTTGTTGTTAAACCAACGACGAATGATTATACGAAGATAGAGAAAAAAACGTAAGAGAAACATTGTTGTTTGATGTTTATGCAATTGGCCACTGAGTGGTCTTGGCCTTGCGCGCCTGATATATAAGGTGCTCTCGCAGGCTGGCCGCGAATCGAATATAAAAAATGAGAGAAATTTAGTTGTACCTGTTTTTTAGTTCGCGCTCAATCGAAATTCTTGCTATTTTTTAAGGGAACGATTCAAGACTATCCGAGAGACAATTTTTCTAACAATCCATATGTGTTGTGTATATATCGTTACGGCCATTCCGAAAAAAATGCGACTCTCGTAGGAAAAAATTTTTTGCGTGAGAGGAAAGGTGTGAACGAAAAAAAACGAAGCCACGATTTCATGCCGCGTGTGAATCAGGCACGTTATCGTTTATCGACAGCGCATAGCGATTTTTTGCGGGCCTCCAGATTATACTCTGTACACGTCACTACTCGAATAAACGAATAGCAAAGATAACTTAAACGAGTAAAGAAATCAACAGAGAAGAATGCAAAACTCGAATAATAAAACAAAATCTCGAGCAAAGGACTTTGTTTGCGAACGACATATATTATTGTGATAATTATACGTAACGCTTTCGTGAAACGGTCTCACAGTTCGTTACTTAATTACGCACAGTAGAGGATGTTGTTAAGCAGTACGTGTGCACATTACCACAATTTTCCAGATGAATTCAGGAAAACCGCGTCACACACATACTTCAAGCGGGCATTTACGCATTGCTCGACGAGAGAGAGGTTTCGATGAGAAACTCTGTTGATTCCGTTTCTAGATTTCCACGGTGGTATAGTCATCGTTTATATTCTTCTTTCCCTGTACCGATTGTATTCGGACAATTTCGAAACGCCTGATAGCGAACAGAATTTTAGGCATTCATCGTATATTGTTGTCTTTGCCCTTTCGAACATTCTGAATGCTAACATTGATCTGACTGCAACACGTTTCGCGTCAGAATGAATAGTGATATAATAATAGGAAGCGTATGCTACGAGTATTGGACAATTCTGAATACTCATATATTGCGTACGCCCTCTAATAAATCATCCTACTGCTCTAAATTCGTTCTTCATGCTCGCATTTTCGGTTGCTGTTCATCAGGGAAACTTATAATTTCATTCTACTTTCGCTTCTTCTTGAAATTGTCTACCACGTAGACTTTATCAAATAGCACACTGTCATTGGTTTGCTACATTCTTCCATGGAATTACACTGCAAGCGAAGCGTAGCTTCATGCATTTATCAATTATCCAGAGGCTTTCTTATGGATGCACATGTAGCTGTTATAGTGATTTAACTACTTTCGAGTATTTAAGCAAGTCTCGAAATTGCAACCCTTTGAGCTGTACCGCATTCGTTTCCTAAAACTATAAGCGATGCGAAGGTGAATAAAAATAACCGTTGAATATGCATATTTATCAAAACTGAATTTCCCTACGCATAGTATCTATAATTTGTTAACAGTGTTCATGTTAAATTTGGCTCGGGGTAGAAATGGTTAGGGGAGCAAAGGGTTAAATAATTTTTATATTTCATTTGACAAAACGTAACGAACGTAAAGCGTAAACGAAACACTTCTCAGTTTCCCAAGCAAAGAGGAGAATAAAAACAAGCGCAGCTTGCATTCTGAAAATTGATAGTGGGTGTACGCGTAGCTCTGTGATATGTAAAACGTAGCATATTTATAGATCTACCTATCGTACATCATGATTAAAGTAAGGAACGTATCTTATCAGTTTTATACACGTGGTATGCAAATCTAAATAAATGACGTGTACTGCGAGAGCTCGCCGTCTATTTTAAGGAGAGAGGAACGAAACTTGTTGGAAAAGCGAAAGAGATCAGTATTCATTTTATTTAATTTCTTTTTTGTGTTTGCCGTACGAATTTATATATCGTCGTGGTTGAGAGCAAGAAAGGGAGGGATTTAGAGGATGAGAAAGCGTGTATTTCTGTTCGTTTGTTATGTTCATCCGTGTATCTGAGAATTTTTGTTTTCATTAACATAGTTCGATAAATTCATTTCGTGAATGGGTATAAAAGCGTAGACGGGATGTTCTTCATTTTTCTTCTCTTCATATATCGTGAAACTGTATTTTCATCTTTTTCGTTTGTACGATTGTCTGTATAATCTTCTCATATTTGCGTGTTCGTCGCTAACAGAGGAGTCTACGGAATCTAGTGCTCTGATCCAAGTCTTTTTGTTCTTTTTCTTTTTTTTACTTGCGTGAACGAACAATCATTGTAAATCTTATGTTCGTATGTAATCGTACTGGGTACAGCGTCGCGTCGTGGGGAATTGTTAAACGTTAAGCGTGTACCTTTTCCGCGTAATAGAACATGCGGTAGTTCACGTTTTTATGAAGCGAAGTCGTGCGTCTTCAGTACTAGCCGACGAGCTTCGTCCTCGTTTTTTTTTGTATTATATAATATTCCGTTCCGCTGTGCTGCTAGAAGACGTCCATTCAATACCGTACATTTTTAACGTAAACTCGAAACGAGATCAGTCGTCTTTAGTTGATAACGAAAGATTCCCCGCAATGAGAGCAAAAATCCTATCACTCTTGTTCGAAATAAGCGAGAGCAAAGGGAAAGTGTAGCGTGTTCAAGAAGAAATTTTGAACTCTCGAATGCTAATGTCTTGACCGATATAATTCCAGTGTACATAAACATATTTCGATATCAGTTTCCAATACCGATTGTAAACTATCAATGGAAAAGGGAAATAGATTTCGACACAAGCTTTATTATCAATTAGGCTTTACGTTTGTTAACACTAGAACTACTAAAGTGCATTTGTATGTACTTGCATCAAAGGGAAAAAAGTAATAACTTCGACAAAATAAATAACGTAAGAGATGCTTCTCATACTTTTACGTCCAAGAAAACGTGAATCTATGGATGACACAATAATAGACAATTGCACATTCTAATAATGTAATTGAAAGGAAGTAAGAATAGAGGATCTCCAAATTTTTTTAAAATTCCATTGGTAAATTTGGAATAAGTAAATTGTTTTAGTGGTTCTAGTGTTATTTGAAAAAAAAAATATATTTTCGTGGAAGTTTCACGCTTGTACGAAACACCCTTTCGTCCCGGTTATTATGTTCGATCGATCGTTCGGACCTGCAATTTTATTATTTATTCGCGTGTTAATCTATGTTCGACAAAGGAAAATAAAAAGGTCAAGAGAAACGATAATTGGCACGGTTCTTCGCGCTGTAAAGAGTTGACGCAATTGTCAGCGTCAGTATCGTATAACGTAGCGTGCTGAAAATCGTTGACGACACTCAACTAAATAATAGCCTCGGGAACATGAGTACCTTTTTAATGATTAATGCTGAACGCTGTGATAATCGCGTACATAAACATTTTTATTATTATAAACGTAAATGTGCATATTGTAATGTTAAAAAGAAGAAAAAAGTAAGAAGAGTACTATTCTCCTTTATATGTGAAGACTGAATCTCGCCAACTTATACACAAGGTTTAGCAGCCGCAGATACATTTCGTATACTGTGTAGAACTACAGATAGACTATTTGTACATTATTAATTATAAACAATATGTTTTTGCGTATGGATAGTGCCGTACGGGGACGGTACTATTATGTTGATAGCTCGATAACGGGTGCGTGATCGAATTTTGCATTTTTTTATTACTCAGAGTCGAACATCTCTGGCGTATAGAGTGACGGAAGATCCGCCAGACTTTTCGCGTTTACTTTCCGCGGAGGGGTTGGAATAGTCGCACGAATCTGGTTTCCCACTGGGCTTTTGTTTGATCTTCGTTTCTCGCAATTCTTCGTCTGATTCGAATCGGAGTGCGATTCGGTTCGAAGCAAATCGAATGAAACTCGTTAACTTGGTTCGTCAACGATCGCTTGCCACGTTTGTTGCTTTCGGTTTATTCGTAGATCGTTCGTGAAAAGGAACATTACAGTAACAACAACAACAACAACACAATCCGTTTCATGGTAGTTCCTATATTGCATTCTTCTTTGTGAACGTGAATGAATTGCAGCTTAAACTTTGCTAAAATGAGTCGAGGAATTTCTCATGACATTCTTCCTTGCGCCGTTCTAGTTTTCGGTTGAAATGAAACTTGCGAATAATTTTATTGTCGTAGTCGCATGTACGCATCGCTAAGTTTTCGTATTACGACCGCGTCCCGATTGTCGCTGTAATTTTACTATCGTCCGCAAATTAAGGGAGAAATGTACTAAAAAAATTATTGATCGCTCCTAAACAATGATTGGAGTCGTGGATCAATCGTACGCGCGTGAAGAGTACATTTTTCTTTCAGCAAATATTTAGTCTTGAAATGAATGGAGAACCAAGTACGACACATCGAGATTAAATTTTTCGGAGGAAGCGAATTATTGTAACAGCGCCTTCGTTTACTTGTTCGTAATATTGTGTTTGTTTTCTTTAATTAAAGTTCGAGATAAGCGTAACCGATAATTATTCTTTACCAGAAGTTATATCTTGCGTCGTATGTGAAGATATCGTTTCTTTTCCTTTTCTTTACGACAGAAAATAAATTCAATTTGTTCCTAACAGCGAGCGTAAACTTGTTACGAACTGCAGCAAAATTTACTGTTAAGAAACGTTGGAACTTTGATGCAGTTAGGATTCATACACTTACCTTTGTTCTTTTGTTTTAAATTAATAATGCGTCTCGTAATGATGGTACATGTTTAAGCCTGGGCTATATTTAAAATGCAAATGATATCTTCGATTGGTAATTGATGTGTACTGATGTGAGACATACGAATTAACAAGGTCTACATATATGTATCGCCTAAACTTTCATGATTCTATTAAAAAGCTAAATGTGTACTAAGATATGCATTGATCAGTTAGTGAGTGCACGGAATAGTTTTCAATATCATAATGTGTACAACATGTTGAAGGATACAGTGCGTACATCCGTTTTCTGAAGTATTATATTTTACGTATACCCTGTTTTTTGAAATTGCTTGTTGAATAATCGACTTAATTATGAAAAAAAAATATATGTTTCTTTTTTTTTTACATAGGCGTTTAACCCTTTTGCTAAGGATACAAATTGTTACAATTATTTCTTGTTCGTCGAGGAGCCAAAGGTTCATTGATAAGCAACTTACAATAACGAAACTTATTGATAAAAATATGTGGTCCACTGAAAGCAACCATATCACGTTTCACTCGTCAAACGCTACCTTATTAATGATTTCGATTTTATGTAAATAGTTTAAAGAAGTACATCGATATTCCATTTTATCCACGATGGAATGATTTACATGTAAAAGATGTCTGTTCAGTCTATCAGCGAAAGGGTTAAATTTATCACACCAAAACACCATGTCACTTACTATTAATAATCTTTTGGTATGACCGATCAGATTTCTTCATCGTTTTCAGAATAGTAAAACATACAAATCCGTCGTACCTCGTCTTTCTGAAAACGCATGATATTTTATATCCAAAAAGTAACTTCGAACATATTTTTGGAGTCTAAAATTTTTCACGCGACAGTTTCATCTATACGAGCATGATTTTACGTGGATCATCGTATAAGTACTACGCGCTTATTTCTTCAAACGTATCGCGGAAACGGAAAAACGAACGATAAAAAATGATGATCCTCTCGTTCGAGAACGTGAAGCATCAAGACAAAGTTTCGAGAAATGATAAAAAAAAAAGTGATGTTATAGGAATTATCGTCGCGAGGGAAACGCAATTACAGCACGGTAGACTTCCTGTTGTTGTAATAGTTCACCTGTTAATGGGTCTGTTTTGAACGCGCATTAGAGAAGAAGAAAGAACGGTAAAGAGATTAAAGAAGGGGGTAGTTTGAAAAACGCTAAGGAAATTATAATAAATTGCGGGATGGACATGAGAATCATTGATAATTTAGCACGTGTAATTTTAGTCGTTTCTACGAGACCAGAAGAGTTAACAGAAAGTTCAGACCGCCACTGGTGTCGGGAGAAAAGTGTACATTAAAAAGAGAAAAAAATGATAATACAAATAAGTAATCTATTATTACGGCTTCATTGAACATCGCGCCTTACAATGTGAAAGAGCTCGGCCGCAACTGGTCATCCGAACGGGGCGTGTACGCAAGATTCGCGGACACGCTCAGGTCCAAAAGGATAAAACGAAAACCACTCGTCGGTCGTTCTCGAGTAAATTTTAAGATGAGCGTTCGCCTAAAATTGTTCGAACTGCAGCACAGAAAGACGGCATACAATACAATTGATAATTATATTATTGTAGAGCATCCGAACGCAGCATGCAAGAATATATATATTTGCGTCAATGTTGTGCGTAAAACTACATTTGTCATTTCTTTATAATGCATGTATACATGTAACTCGTGTCTGTATACATTTACATATAGAAACGATTTTAAGAAAGGATATTCTAGTCGAACAATGCTGTCCGTCAATAATAATGAAGACCTGTCTCAGTGTCTGGTATCTTTTTAAAGTTGCTGAAGAACGAAGAAACCGAAATTTTTTCTGATACTTAAGCAGAATATTAGAGCCTTGTGCCACAGTAACGAAGACATAAAAGGATCTGTGCTTCAAGTTTCGTAGCTTTTAATTTGGACAGCGTTGCTTCGAACCAGGTGAAAAGAAACTATAGAATATTCTTCGCAAGTAAACTAAAACGATCGCTTATCACATTATTAACAGATTCACTGCTGCCTTGTACATTTGATAATTTACTTCCAGACTAAATACGTAACGAGATAAATTTAAAACGAGTAGATTCGTCGTAAAAACTCTGGCAGTGAGTGTGTTAAAGATGACAAGTAATCTAGTCGAAATTATTCTGTCGTTAATTATTGTGGCCGTTGATGGGTGTAAAGATATATCGGAACGAGTATCTTTTAATATTGAATTAATTCTTTAAGCTGCGTCACAGGTAATTTTTGAATGGATAAATTACAGTAAATAATTAAATAATACAGTATTATCTTTAGAATTTTGACGCAAAACAAACAAAAAAAGCAGAAGACCAGTGTTAATGTACGCAAATGGAAATGTAATTTGTATAAATGTCGTTATTTTTTTGTTGCTTTTTGTCGTTCCTCTGTTATCGATGAATTAGATGATCCGTGTAAGTCGTTTTACTGCAGTTTTCACGACCAAAGAGAGGCATAACGCGAAAATAATGGCTTATTTTTCTTCCTCCTTTGACCATGACACTACTTTCGAAGGCGGAAAGTAAATGGATCGCGTATACGTCGCGAGTCTTCTATGTATTTTATCTGCAATTCTCAATGAGTGATAAAATACAAGTGACGTTTGTTAAAGATACCTTAGAAATAATTACTTTATGAGTCGCTCCTGTTTAAATACGATTTATGGTTTTCCGATGTAGAGAGAAGAGGGAAAAATTGCGTACACAAATTATTTATATAAGGCAGCGTACAAGGCGAACAATTTAAGGAAAAACAAACAATGGCGTAAATGATGTTAAGGAATATTTCTGTATTCAGATTCTCTTCTGTAGGTTTCATTAAAGTGCATTTCTTGTATGTTACACAGTATTATGGTAGAATGTAAGAAAATAAATACTGCAATAAAAATGTTTGTTTCTCTGTCATTTTCCGATATTCGTTTTATTTATTTTCCAGTTTCCTACAAATTGAGGCAGTTCTATAGAATTAACAATCAGATTTTTATAAATACTCCTGAATGAAGCTTTTGGAAAAACTATTTCTTATTCAAGATTTTATATTTATATCGAGTCTTATGAAGAACTGTACTTTCGTTGTCTCTATTCATATGTACACGTTGACATTTGAATATTGCTAGACATTTTTTAATAAAATCCAAACTCTGAACCGACCCTTTATAATCTACTCGTTAAAGGGTAATTAACCATGAATAAAATAATTAATCGATTATTTCTAAAGTATTCGAGATGGAGAGAAATCGTAAACTATTGACGATAGCGAAAAATATTTCACACAAAAATTTTAGCTTTAGTTCTCACCTACAAATAAGGTCCAATACAATTTCCCTGTATGTTCAAAGCTTTAACAATATTTGGGAAAAAATGAAATTTTTTACCAAAAGCTTGCTGTTTTGGTGGTGGGAATGGCAGGATTTTAGTGTAAGTTGTAGCTCCAGTTGCCAGATACAAGGAAGGTCCAATGCAATTTCCTTCAAACTCCACCGAGAAGAGCGATCACTGACTGTGTTTGAGACCCATTGGGCCTCACTTGCTATCCCAAAGATTAAGCATATGTGCAACTCTTTACTGTAATAGTATTTCCTTGATGATATTTGGTTCAAAATCGGGACATTCGAGGACCATCGATAATCGAATCAGTCAGTGTGTGTGTCGTTATTTTAATGTATACGTGTGATCCGGATCCGGATTGAAAATAAAACGAAACCAATAAGAATTAAAAATATATAAACATACATACATGTAATACTAACATCTTTAGCAAAACATTAACTGAATAAAATAATGAAAACAATTTATATGTACTAATAAGGTTAGGTCGGTGATAGTCAATTACTTCTACTTTTTGTTAATGTATATTCTTATCGAGTAAAAATAGAAAACCATAAGATGACAAAAATTGTGGAATTACGTCCTGATAGGAATTTAACTAATTCAAAGTTTGAGAAATATCAATTCTGTACCGATGACATCCCAGTAGATACTGAAATTGATTTGAAAACAGGTAAGAGTCGCTTAATAAAAACATTAGATTACTCGTAGCAAGCATAGTAACTAATACGGTAGTTTTAAAATATTTTCAAACATTTCCAGATGTACGTCGATTAGAGTTGACAACAAATCGAGACTCTCTTTTAGAAACGCGATTATTCGCATTTCATAATCATTTATTTAACAATCCGTACGACACGTCGTGTTGGTTCATAGATGAAAATTGGATTGTCTGGCGTTTTAAACAGAGTGGAAATTTGGAGCAAGTACATGTAATTCACAATTCAAAGGAAAATGTAGAAAACTTATTGTACAATCCATCAATTGGATTTACCAATAATAATATTGTTGTAATTTCTGATGGTGGCAATTGTTTGAAATTAATAATAACTGACTCTCAAGAACAAATTAAATCTTTTATATTGAACGATGCTGAACCTGGAATAATATTAGATGTAAGATACGTCAGTGACGTATCCAGCATTATGATTGTTATGTGCGACATCAGAAGTACAGGTGAAAAGAAATTTACAAGATTATTACTATTAACTTACAAGTGGAAGAATTCAGGAGGTCCCGATGAATCGATAGAATTTGTTAACAAAGAAACGTTAAAAGTAAAAGGTGCTGTTGAATATGTATATATCGAAGACACTGGTAGATATTTGCATTCTATTTGTCAAGACTACGTTGCATTTGAATGTTCAAAGGTAAAAGAATCTACTAGTGACAATGAGAACGATTTAGTAAGAACAAAAGAAATAAAGATTCCAAAATATTGTTGGTCCCAAGATGAGGACTCGTTGACAGTTTGGCTTAAAATAGATAAACAGTATCAAAATAAAGTTAAAGTAAATGTGAAGCCAATGGAACTGTCAGTGACAATTGATGACAATGTATTAATACAAGGGCAGTGTCAACACAAATTAGATGAAGTGGAGAATGTTTACCTAATGAGGCTTTAGCAGCTGAAATCCATTCTAGGTACATAAAAGATAATATGAATCAGATTACACTCATTCCGACTTCTAATGTATAAACTTAATTTCTTTATCTCTCAGGCTAGCACATTTGTGTTCAGATGAAGCTGATAATAAGCAGGAAGGCCAGCCTTGTGTAGGATTCAATGCTGAACAACTCGAAGAGTGTGACTTGGAGGGGAAGGATAATCTTCTACAAAGGATTGATCTCGTTGAAGAAAAAAATACTCATTTAGCTATGCTTGGTGCGAGCAATCATGTATTATTTACATACAAAACAACATCTGGGCAAGCGATATGCCTAAGACATGATAATGATGGTTGCTTGTGGGTAACCGGCGAAGTAGATGATACTAAGTGGAATATGGAACATTACTATACTTTTCCTGGTTTCGGATATGTCGAAGCGAGTAAGAGTAACAAGAAATTCTGTGTTTCTCCAGCTGGTGAGTATTTAATTCAAGAACAAATGTAAGCTTTATCTCAGGTACAGTCTTTTAAACTGCTACATTATTTTAGATGGCTCATACGTAGCTATACTTGAACATACGAGATACATATTTCTTTACAAAAGACCTGAACCGAACGTGCAAGTTGGAAAACAATGGATCGTAGATTTAGGTACGGAGACTTGTCCCATCATGGGAACAGTAGCTACGAATAAATACCTAATTGTTCTTACAAAAGACAAATTGTATCGATTAAACATATGTTTTCATTATTAACAATATTCATTCTATCGCAATCCCATACAAATAGTTAATGATTAACATTCATTTTATTACAATCCCGTGCAGTATATGAATATATTGTTTCTTTACACATGTACTGTACTATATATATTTACAATTTGTATACACATATATTTGTATCTCTAAAAAATTATACACGATCAGAAGTGAATAGTATTTAAAAATTTTAATCATTTCTATGAAATTCACTTCGGTGAACTATACAATTCGTTCAGTACTGTAAGGTAAAATTAATTTCACGACACTTTTTTTTAATGAATTTTGCAAATAGTTCAACAGTAAGCGATTCGTCGTTAGGCCAATACCAAATAATACGCTTATCGAACGATTCTTCGAAACCCGCCTCTGCTTCAGTAGGTCGTTGTTCATCGCATTTCGTTTCCCCGGTTTTCGAGTTGAAAACATATGACATAGGATGCTTTGTACTTAAGTATCGGTTCCAAGTGCCTGCGGTACTTTTTAGAAAAATTACGCTATTTGGTATAAAGTATAGTTTATCATTCTCAGAACTGTCACAATCTAAAAATGTTTGTGGAATATCATGTGTCAAAGCAATCCTACTGTTCATTCTACGTTCCGTTACTTGTAACTTCCTACATATGTGCGAATCCATCCGGAATAATTCCTTTACACGTATTCGAGTGCAAATGTTCCCCATTGGTTTCCATAACGCTTCACATAACTGCTTTGTAAGTTCGTGCCTGTTTGAAATATTAATTTTACATAAATCACGTATCATTAAATAACACGTCGTGTCAAAATAATTTTTTTACCTTTCTCTCAAGTATTTTTGACTAATATTTTCTCCTCCCAAGAAATACGCATCTAAAATATGCAATGCAAGTACTTTCTGCATGTGCTTAAATTCTTTTTTCATTTCATATAGAACTTCAGCGTACAAAAGGGTATCCGGTGGTAAGTCAATAGTTATGTCGTCGACCAGTTCCCAATTATTTTTAACGTATCGATAGACGTTCCTTCGGCCCAAGCCCATATAAAATGTAGCGTTCTTGTCGTCGTAAGTAGGGCCAGTACCACATGGCATGCAAAACCAATCATATGGCGTTAATATTGTGCTCTCAATATTATCCTTGGTTAATTTCTTCGCAGTACTACAAAGGAAAGTAGTACTTTTAAGAAGTTGATTCAATTTCTCCTTAGGCTTCATTTTCCTGGGCACTGTTCTGCTTTCATCAGGTATGTCCCAATATTTTAAACATTCCGTGCGCATTTCGGCCTGTTTCACTTCAACAAGAGTACTATCCTCATAGAAAGCGGCGATTTTACACAATCCTATTACTTGTTTCCTTCCTAAAACCTCGTTGGACTCACGTAAATATTGTAGGAATTGTTGCTCCCTTTCCAACTCATCCATTGACACTAGCTGCACAACGTCATCATTTGCATCGCCTTTAAGAAGTATTTCATTTACTTGTACAAGATGTCGTACAACAGCTTCCGTGCCAGGCCGTTTGTATTTGCATATTAGGTAACGTTCCGAATTCGCTGGTCTAGAAGAATTTGGTTTGAAAATGCAAACCTCCTCGAAGCAGCGGTACATTAAATAAACTAAACCCGCACTGAACGGCGTAAAAACATCGAACAATTTCGTGACGAAATGTCCTTTCTCCCTTACGATCATCAGTGCTACTAAGCATTGGCAGAGGTACAATTGTTTAGAAAGAATTTCTTGTATATTTTCTTGGCCTTCTACTGAAAATCCTCCATCGGACATCATGAAATGTACTCCTTTGCCACGAGTATGTGTCATTATAAGATTTCTAAAAGCCTCTTGATTACTAGGATCATAAACATCACCATCATCCTTCGGTCCATAATACGGGTGAAATGTTTCACAAGGGCCCGCATAAAAGTCTGCCAATTTAAAGTCGTTTTCGTTCTTCAAAGTAAAGCCAAATCCTTTCGCGCGCCACTTTTTCCTCCATAAAACGTACTCGCTGAAACCACCTGGCCCAGCACACACATCCGCGAAGTATAACAATTCATTGTTTTCGGGTTGAAGCCCGGCAGGATGATGCTTGGTTGATTCACGCCCGGCGGGTTTAGTGAACATAAAGTTACACGCCCTGTCCATATTTGCCATCTTGACGGCAGCGCGGTTCAGAAAAAATGCGCCGCGAATCGTCTCATAAGGATTGCACCGTGTCCTGGCGCGCCGTAATTCAACGCCATCCAAATTATCAAATACGGTTTTCGCCCTAACAACATTTCGAACTATATCTTCAGAACAGAAGTTAAACTCGTCATCTATAGTCAATTTCTTTGGTCCTCTCTGTAACCAATGTTGCATCTCATCTAGCGTCAGACCATGTTTATTCGTATTTCTAATCCATGTCATGTCTTCCACAACTTTTATCTCCTCTTCCTCTGGAACCCATTTCAGACTCGAATCTTCAAGCCCTGGAATATGATGCCCAAGACCTCTACGGCCGTGTTGTTTAGACGCTTGCACCGGTTCTAAACGACCTTGCTTATTCTTTCCAAGACCATGACCTTCTTCGTATCCCATTTTTCGCATCATTCGCTGCACCTTATTGTTGTCACTTGTCGGCTCCTGTTTGTTCGTTGCTTCATGAATTTTCCCATCATTACTACCATCTTCCCTCCCAGTTTTTAGCTTTTTATACTGGCTACTTGGCTCATATATAGTTTCATCTCTGATTCTTGTAGATTCGCCCATTGTGTCCTTACAATTCAATTCATTGTCCATCATCAAACCGTTTGTTTTACTCTGACTGCTCCCTTCATCAGCTGAATCATGCTCAGAAGATGAAGAGTGAAATTCAATATTACAATCACTGTCATTTAAATCAGAATGCTTCCTCTTTTTGTTAAAGCTTTCATGATCATTTTCGTCTGAGCCTAAAATATTAACACATTTCAATAGCAATGAAAATAACACAACACAGTGAATGTTTTAGTTCATTCCATGAATATTTCAGTATTCCAAATGAGATAGAAGGAGAAAAAGATATTGCAATTTAAAACAATTAAGTCATATAAACTATGTGATATAAATATATACATTAAAACATTTAGAATTTATTCTAAATTAAAGAAAGCTTAATAAACATAAGGGAAAATTACACTTACTGCTCCTCATGTTGACAGGAACTTTGTTGAAGTTTATCACCAAATTATTATGTTATATTCCTGATTAAGTATAAGTGTGGAAAAACAATATTAGTTGAGATTATTGAATTAATTCCATGTCATAACACTTCATTTCACTACTCTGCAAATATTTATAATACACATGAAAGCACTACATAGAAATCGCAGGTTATGTTTTCATCGCGACTGTAATAATAGTTACCTTCAACAGCGATTCAGGTATTAATTTTTAATAACGCAGTAAGTGACACTAAAATAACTTTTAGTATAATTGGATTCACAAGAAACATGTAATGTGTACAAAATATACGATTAAATACGACTGATACGACCATACGACTGGACGGCGACGATGATAAGTCGATCATCGTCGAGCATCGATTAGTCGATTTCTCTACCAATAATGTTCAAACTTCAAGCAGTATAGCCTTGGTAGCCATTAGCCATTGTGGTCGAATTTTTACTTTCTACGCGCTCTTTTTCTTTTGCATATTTCATAAAATTAATTAGTGATTGTGTAGTAAAAGTGTTTAAACAACAAAGAAGAAAGCATCGTGACATCACATGAACGTTTTCTGCCAGTTCTCGCTTCAATCATCTCATGTAAGTTAAAATTTGTCTCTTATTCAGTTTGTGAATTTCTCGATACATTTTAGCCGCATTTTCGTTTTTAAATCGTCAGAAAATTAGTTTCTGTACGAGACTAGACATTGATTACAAATTATTTCAATGTTTTACCCATTTCGAAATAGATTTGTCATTTTATAAAGTATTAAAGTACAAAAAAATATGCATGCTTCTAGAAATCACTTAGTCATTTGATTGTATTTTACGTACGAATAAGACCAAGTGAATGAGACTTTTCGTGGATTCTCAATTCACTTTTGTCATACTTTAAATTAACAAAAATCCTCCTTAAATCAAGGAACGCGGTAGCGTCCCGAAGGCAAGTGCGAGCCGTTAGGTGGCAGCATGCCTATCGGAAATACGAAACGAGAGTTATTTGTTTAATAGAAAATTGCAGTTGTTCTATAATTTCCATAGATCTTTAACAATAATCGATGAGCTTGTACCACGGTTCATTTTTAAAGGCAGAGTATTTCTCGCATATTTTTAATGAAAACATTATTTTGTACATCGTAATAATATACGCTTAGACGTAAATTCTCACATTCTATCAACGTTGAGGTCACTGACGCGCGCATATAATAATTACAGCGCGAAATCAAAGAAACGATGTTATGCATTCGGTAAATCGCCGTGATTAATCCAAGGACAATATTGACTCGATGGAGTTTCTGTTTCTTGGTTGATATCTCACACCAATGAGATAGTTTAATGGACTTTCAAAAGTTCTTCGATCGTCCGAGAAATAGATGGGCTGCAAATTGACTACGAAAGGCCTTGAGCGATCTAGAAAGTCACATACACAATTTCTTAACACTTGTATTGTTAGAATAATTAAGGATTGCTTAAAGATACGTGTAGGGATTGAAGTTCATTGATGGATTAATTTTTGGGAGGTTTTTTCAAAGTATGTTTATTTTTTACGCAGAACACTTTCACATACGAGACAATCTACACAGAAAAGTAGCTACAAATTGACTTGTGTATGTATACGTTTACCAAAAATAGTTTGGGTTCTATCTTTTATTTTCGTACGTTTAGAATTAATACCTTTAATACTAAAAATACATTTGTCGATCAACGTTCGTGCATAAAGTATAGGTAGATATGAGGAACAGAAACAATGTTGAAATTTTATGTCTCTTAACAAAGTATGCTCTTTCGCGAGAGTTTGAAGTAATACTGACCTGAAGGTAAATTTTCGGTGGTCGGTCGTTGTCCAATACCGTTTAACGTGACTTCCTAAATAAGATTGAAATTATTTTATAAAATAATTCATAACTGGATCATATATTACATACATCGGAAAAACAGTTTTATTACATTCCAAGGAAAGGGAAACTTAAGAATATGTGAAATTATTATGATTACATTTCCTTAATTGCATAACATGCATATGAATACATCCCGTTGAATTGTTTCTGGCGTGTTTATGATTCATGCAATATTGATTGATGTATTGCAGTCAAATTCTTCAAGTATTTTTGCACTTATTCTTTCACGTTAGAATTTATTGTAACTGATAATTAAGGATGTATTGGCTATACAGTCAATCCCAAAAGTTTATGTACTTTAGAAAAACGTATTCCCTATAAT
>NW_017132657.1:485139-501820 GCF_001652005.2 Ceratina calcarata | reverse complement strand
GTTTCTTCCAACTTCGCGTGTGCACACCAAATATCAGAAAGTTTTCTTTGGGCTACTGCTGATTACCATAATCGACATGCTAGCATTATTTAAGTATATAGCCTATACATCCTTAATAAATGTACAGTTCTGGTCATGCAACTGTATATTTTATTCTTATTAATGTTCACTTTATTCATTTACTATTAACGAATTCTTACATCTTGTTGCTGTTTGCAACAAGTTTTGTTGAATAATTTATTAAATCGTTTTTCTGTGATACAAGCAATAGATTAAATGAACATTTTTTTATATATTGTATGGAGACATGCAGCAGTATTTCTAAATTAATCGAAAGTACTGCATTAAACGAACTACAGATTCCTAACGTGTCCACTAAATAGCTGAATACTTGTTGTACGCGATCTACATTCTGGAAGAGCCGAATAGCATAGAGATAGGTCAGGAGATGCAACAAGCTTTGCGATAACATTGGTACCTCTAAATTTCGTATTGCGTATTCGTTTCATCGTGTACTGGTCTTTCGTTTAACGACTCAACACTCTCTTCGACACTTATCCTAGATGAATTTTCCGGCTGAAATTACCATATTTTACGATTACATTTCATGCTCTCAAACACTTTTTGACATTTTCTCATTCAAGTTCTATGAAATGATTATCTAACCCGACTCGGAGATGGACGTTCTCAATTATGAGGGGTTTGCAGAGGGATTTCAAGGAGTGAGATGCTACAACGTTTTAGAATTGGTTTCCTTAAGGATGTTTTATTCGTCGTTCGTATAACATAATCAATATTGCATATTCGTATACGTATAAAAAATATAATAAAAAAAAAGAAAGAATGAGGAACACACATACAAAGCTGACAAAGATAAATAAGAAATGCACGATGATGGGAATGAATAACACTGGTGTGTTACGTCGCAGTCGTATATTAGACAATGAACCATATCCAATTTGAACACATTTAATTTATTGATGAGGATTGGCCCTGTCCTTGAACTGAAATGTTTTTTTTTTAAGATCGAATTTAGATTTCGACATTATTTAGCTCACTTAAGTATATTAAAAAATAAGAATTCCTTTTCAAATACTGCTTTTGTACTTAATTCAACTAAATTCCACGCACCTGAGATCTTTATGAAATAGCTTCGCCACATCTTTTCTTTTTTTGCTTACTCTTCCCAAATTAAATCTTATGAATTTCAAGGACAGGTGCCTATCTGTTCAATGCATAGCTTCTCGATGTTTTCCTTACCGATTTTACGAAATCTTTGTCGTTGTTACGTTCTCCTTTCGACTGATTCATCTCCTCCTCGTCCACGTTCTGTTGTTTCAGATCGTTCTCCTCTTCTTCTTCTTCCTCCTCCTCTTCCTCCTCCTCCTCGCCTACCTCTTCCTCTTCACGTTCTTCGAGTTCTGGTTCTTCCCGCAGATCTTCCATCGACTGTAAAAGAACGATTCGACTCGTCTAATCTCCTGCTTTTGCTATTACAAATTTTCTTCTGTCATTTTAAATTGTTGCCAAAAATCGCATGCTTCAAGACATGCAATAAAATAACTTCATTTCCAAAACTGCTTGTGTTGCTTGATAAAATTCATTTATCAACAAAGAAAATGTTAATTTCTAGAATAATTACATGTGTGTTACATGCCACTAGAATTTTATGCATAGCATTAAAAAACGTTACGATTGATTACTAATTTCTCTATAATTGGGCTTCTGTTTTTCAAAGCATTCCAAAGCGAGCCTGTAAAGTAGACAATATTCATTAATGGGACAAACACAACTGAATTTATTATTTGTACAATTTTATCGTTTCGTGATCTTGCTCGAAAGGCTACTTCGCAAGCTGCTTAGAACTTGATGCGTATAATTCTTATAAAAAAAAGAAAAAATCTTTACGAATGGATTTGGTTTCGGAGGTTTAGTGATGATGCCTGTATTTACCCCTAGGAGCTCCTTCTTCTCTGGTTCTTCATCAGCTGCAACAGATAATTCCGAATCAATGAGCATTTCAATTAATAGGATTCATTTTGAATTTGTAGTTCTGTTCTGTAGTTCATTTTTTACTCGCATTTCAAAAGATTTTATTGCTTGACGAGCGTACCTTTAATATGAACCTTTTTGTCGTTAACTAAATCTTTGGACTCCGCGTTCATCAGCGGCTTGTATTCTTTCGCTGGTTTCATATGCGTGCCGTTCGGTCTTTTCTCGTCTTCCGTCATATTTTTAAAGCCCACTGTTTTCACACCGGTTAACGGATCGGTGTATTGTTGCGTTTGCCATCTTTGAGAACCGGAGGCTGGCACGTTCGACGCTCCAGCCACCGATGCTCGTCTACGGCGCCGATCCTTTCTCGCGCTTCGCCAAACCTCGTAAATGCAACCGATCACCGCTGTCACGAACACGCAGCACAGCGCGATGAAGATGTAAGTACCAGCGCCCTGTTCCTCCTGCGTCGCGTCAGAATATTGCGATTTATACAGTATCCTCTCCGGCGGATCCTCCACCCAGGCTTTGTCACGATCCTTTGAAAAAAGTTTTCAAATCTGTAGAATCTTTTTCTTCCGCGATATCCCTAAATTCTGTTTCGATTCGTTCTGTCACGTAAGTAGCTCCGATTACTTATCCTTTTCATTCGTTTGTATGATTACTCAGAGCTAGATTATAATACAGGGCGTATTGACATACATCAAATTATATTCCATCTATCGTGGACTGATTCTCGAAAAAACGTATCATCATACAAAAGTATCAAAGCCAGTGTCTACTTTATATTTAAATGCCAACTCCTAATATCGTGCAAAGTTCTACCATTTAGATCTAAACTTACTATACCAGTGGTGGGCAAACTTTTTTAATGGGGGCCACAAAGTTTAAGAAATTCTAGAGGAGGGCCAGAATTATAGAAAAAATACACTTTATACTTCTCGACCGTGAAAACGTAATTATAGCGGGCCATATACTATCCATGTCGATGGCCCGTCGGCGGGCCGGATTAAATAATTTCGCGGGCCGTACTTTGCCCACCACTGTACTATACCAAGCTCTACCGAGTATAAATCATAGTTCCTTAGAGTTGAGGAAATTTGATCTAGATAAAAAAAAAAAAAATAATAGAGAAAATGGTGTGTCTTACCACGCTGTCGTTTCTGGGTGGATCCAAGCCGCGTGGTTGAGCGTGAAAGACAGCGCACTGCGCGCTCCTGACGCCGGCGGGTATCGTCGCGCGTACGGTTTCGCTGCCCTGTTTCGTAAATAGCATATATTCCTCGAGTGGCTTCATGCCAGGTCCATCGTTGATCGATACCACGACGTCTACAAGAAGAGGGTATCCGTCATTTCGTATTCGCAATGTGGCTGACGATCGATCGTTTCGTTTTGTCTGACATCAGAAAGACGGTACTCTGTTAGAACGTACGGCTCGACCACGTCGATATTCGATTTCGATTGACAGACATTTGAATGAAAGCTGCGATTTTAACTCACTGCTCAGACAGCCGGTGTATCCTTTGTACGCGCTGAACCGAGAATCCGTCGTGTTCAGACCTCCCAGTTGGATCTCTGTCACGCCTGGACTCTCGTCCTCGTCGTCTCCAAGATTTAACTCCGGGATCGATAACATTTGTGCCGGTTCGCGATCGATCTGTAAAACGAAGACAATTTTATCAAGCATTTAAAGAAGCTGATCTTCTTCGATATTGATTGAAATTAATTAGAATTGCAAGATAGTTTGTAGATATATTAGAATGTACCAAAAGCGTAGCCGTGTTGTTATCGCGAACGTAGTAAACGCTGTGCCGAGCTCCGTTCAGAAAATTTCTGTCGCCCAGACGTGCGGCGTGTACGGAGCCCTCCCTGTCCTCTTTAAGAATAAGCTCACCCTCTGATGTCAAAGCGACCAGCAAGTAGTAGCTCCTTTTGAAAGAAAGAGTTTTCGACAGACATCCAGGATTCGTGGTGGCATTTATTTATCGTGAATATTAGATGGATAGGAATTGTACAGAAGATTCATAGAAAACTTACTTATTTTCTGTTAGTAAAAGAAGCAGTGCGGTGGTTCGTTTACGAAGCTCACTCGTCGAGAATGCCAGCTGAACTTTTACCTTGGTCACTTCACCGACCAGGTCGAATTCACGTTGAAGAACGCTCTCGCCGCTGAAGTCTGCTCCCTTTTCTAACAGTAAACACGAATTTTCAAGCTTGCTTACAAGGAAACTCAACAATCAAGTAGTATATTTTAAATTTTGTCAGTTGTTGCAAATTCTTGAATAGCTCGTACAAGTTTCTCACCGTCAGCGCAATGTTCCCCGAAATACGAGGTCAATTCGCAGTTGCACGAAGACTCCTGTCTTCCGAAATCTTCCGTACAAATGCCTAAATTTTTGCAAGGCGTGGCATCGCATTTCATTTGGCAATTAGGTAGCACGCCTTTGCTGCCCTCGTGATTGGCTTCATTCGCGAGACTAGGCAAATCGACCAGGTATTCTCCGATCATCAATCCGCGAAGGCAACCAACGTATCCTTTTATCTGCACCTCGTCCTTGCCGACTCGGAGTAAATCGTCCGTGTCGAAGCCTCCTAGATTCACCTATGCAAGTTCGCTGATCATTGCGTACGTTCAATTCAATCTCGTCTCTGAACCAGGAAATCTCACCTGAAAATAGCTCGAGGGTGGCGCGGGTGGTCTCTGGGGTGCCAGCACTTCTTTCTCGGGGTTCACCCACGGCTTATTCGAGTACGTGTCCAATAATACAGGAGTAGCATTTAGAGTAACGTTGTACTCGTTTACGTGTAGAGTCGTCGATTTTTCGTTGCGGATTATCGCGATTTGGACTGAAATTCCTGTGTTCACACCTGGTAGAAGTTTCATGTTATAATTATTTTATCTTTATTTAAAAATGCTCAATTCTTTCACTTAAAACATATTTATA
The DNA here is from genome assembly GCF_001652005.2 of Ceratina calcarata. Taxonomy (NCBI): domain Eukaryota; kingdom Metazoa; phylum Arthropoda; class Insecta; order Hymenoptera; family Apidae; genus Ceratina; species Ceratina calcarata. The sequence goes on along the minus strand of NW_017132657.1, from coordinate 496,880 downwards.
TCTAATGATTAAGAGTTTGAGGTATCGAGATTGTACCTGGATATTCGACGGTGATGTTTTTAATCTCGTTACCAGCATTGAACAGATACACAATACTAGTGCCGTTCGATACGTAGAGATGAGCAAAGTTGTTCAAATGATCGTTTGCGTACAAGATCAAGGAATGAGTGTCGTAAGTTCTCAGGTTGATTAAAATGTTCTGCCACAGTATGCTCTTTAATAACAATTTTTCTTCGTCCTTCTCGTCTGTACCGAAGTAGTTTTTCTTCAAGAAAGCACCTTGCGAGGTGAACGTCAAGGCTTTGCTGTTTATATCTAAATAATTTGTCAATGGAAAAAGTTATTGGAGAAAGAAGTGTGTTTGGAGATAGACGATTGGAAAGCTTACTCCTTTCGCAGTAGGTGCCAAGGTGAGCCCATCTGTTCTCGCAAACGCACTCGAAGTTGCTCCACAGTTCTACGCACCTTGCGCCGTTCTGGCACTTGTTCGGTTGACAAGAAGGCTTACAGTCTTTTATAATCTCGGACAAGTGGACCGACATATAGCTATGAATATCTAGAATCTCTCCGTTTACCACTAAACCGCGGAAACACCCGATGAGTCCTTGGCGTACCGAGGATGTCCTCAAGTGTTCCCTAAACAGTTGCATATGTTCTTTATTTCAAACATATCTATATATTGTTAAACTAATTAATAATTGGTAATAAGTTTGGAGAGCATTCTTCGATATTTATTAAAAATTAACGAAACAGGCGTGATAAACATAAATTATATCAACTCATTTGTTGTATTTGTTAGAAATAAAATTAGAAAAGTACTTTTTATTTTTGCAATGAAATATTTTTGAGTAATTTCAAAATACTCACGCGGTAGCGCCGCCAATGAACATAGAACCCTCGAACGGCCCGAACTCTTCCTCAGGCAGCAAATCGACCATTCGTTGGTCAGTATTGATCATAAATCTGACGTGATAATCATTGTAATCGATCCAAATCTTCTGCCACTCGCCGTTATTCAATTTTCTTACGCTCTTTACCTCGAGCTCCCTTATGGTCCCAGTATTTAAAGTGAAATTGAACGTTAACCGATACTCCGAGGTCAGTGCGACCATGAACGATGGATAGTTGCTCCTGATGGGTGGTTGGTACAAAAGTATAGCCTTTTCTCCGGTCGTACGAAAGCTGAATGCTATGTCTCCTTTCCTCCAACCGGGTACCTCGATGTACGATTGCGAGGTTGTGAAAGTGACGACGTATTTCTGTGTATCTAAACGATGATTAAACGAGACATTTTTAAATATCGTTTAAAATGATTAATCAAAAAATTGGGTGAACATGTATAAAATTGAATTTTTTCTGTTAATCAAAATTCATCTAAATTATTTTTGTTGAATAATTACTTGTTTCGACGCATTCCAAAGGGCCCAGAGTAATCCGCCCTTGAGCATCTTCCTCGAGGTCCCGTTGTTGTAAAAATATCATTTCTGTGATGCCTAGAGAATCCGGGGTTTCATAGTAGCCTTCGTCGGATAGCCACTTGCCCGCATTTCCGGCGGATACGTCACAATTGCAGCTCAAGTTCGGATCGACGCACGTCCTATTCACTAGACACAAAATGCGAATAATAAAAGTTTTACATATTTGTTTGTCGTCAGAATTATAAAGATTTTTCTGCACGTCGTTTTAAACACGACACTTACTGCCGCAAGGACAAGATCCTCTGTTCACGTTCCCTATGTAGTCTACGGTAGTTCCCTTTGAGCTGAGGAACCACGTAGCACTGTGCAACTCCAATGGTGCTTTGTAGCAGTCATACTTGACGTGTTGACTGCAGTGCAATGAATGCGAGATCAGTTCTTGGAGCATTTCCGCGGTAAACTGTCTGTACTTGATGTTGAAAGAGAAGTCGGACTCCGCGATAGACCTAACATCGACTTGCGACGGCAAGTTGTGCTCCACGATGGTTTTCGTCGAGTCCTCGATAGACTGGAACTCGCATTTCACTATAGCGGGTGGAAACCTTCCGTTCCCGTCTATGTCGATCTTGTACACGTCGTCCTTCGTATATTCCAATAACGCGAGTTCCTCGCAAGTCTTCCTGTATAGTGCTGACAAATTTCTTATATTACTTTTCATCCGTGCTGATAGAATGCAATTGCAGTCAGTGAATTATGAAGTAGTCTTCATCTTGCGTTAAGATATTTTGAAATATTCAAATCATTTGGGAAATCACATATTTTTATGTATTATTAATTCTATAATGATTCTTAGTAAGATTACAATACTGTAGAAGATTGTCCGGATTTTCCGCTTCACTCACCAAAGTGACAATTCTTCCCGATGTAGCCAGTATCGGTGCAATCGCAAGTGATCCTGTCCTCTTTCACCGAACACTTTCCCCCATGCTCGCAAGTGTTCGGCCTGGTGCAAGGATCAACGAATTGGCAATTATCCAGTGCCACCTCTCCGATAACTCTGTCGGTGTTGACCACGTACCTCGGTTCTATTCTCTCATCGTTCACCCATATCTCGCGCATGCACCCGACCAGACCTGATGCAGAACACGTTTCGCGCTGCATTTATATACAACGCCCGCATCCGCGATTTTGATCGCGTCAATTTGCACTTACCCGCGTTGCTTTTCCCGCTACCGATGATAACTTTGTCGCCCAGCTCGAACGTCATAGAGAATAATTTGCTCTGTTTGTTCCGGTAATCCACGAGGATGTTCAGCTCGCCTTTCGTGTAGTTCAGTTCGACCGCGTGCCAGGACGTGTTATAAGGTGGAAACTTCACCGCAGTTGAGACCGTGATGTTCTCGGATAATACTGGTATCAGTTGAAAGCGAATTTCATCGTTCACCAAACGAAGCTACAAATATATGAATACAATTTTAGGCAAATGGTTTTTAGAATTATGTACAAAATATTCTCAAACGAAGAATATAAGATTTTTTAGTACAAAAATAAGAATACTCTTTGTATTTAATTGTATTTTATTCTGAAGATTTCATTAAAGTTCTTAACATTTGCGTGACACCAGTTATAATGAACAGATAAAAATTATTTCCACTTTTAATTACGCCATTCGATACGAACTTTGACGATCTTGTCGTAAACATTATGAGAATTTTTTCATTTCCTTCTTAATTAAAAACGAATGACCGTGTTTATTCTACATTACCTCCCAGTATCCGGAGCCGCGACTACTTGTCACGTTCCCAGATGCGACTATCGCTACTGGCTTCGAGCTCTTAAAGTCGAAATTCAATTTAAGGGAGTCGGTCCGCGCTATGGGCCACCATATGTGGCTGCCCGCGAATGGATACGTTATCGGAATCACATCGACGTCCGCGTCGTAGTACTCCGGTTCCAGCACGCCGATATAGTGCACCATGGGATTGGAACGTTTCAACTCGTAAATAATCGACTTGTCGTTGAAGAATACATATTTCAGCGAACCTATAATCGGTTCGATCAATTTTCATTCGTCGTGGTAAATGCGTTCCCGAAAGGGAATAAATTGAAAGCATGATCGTTGAAAAAGAAAATCCAAGCATTTTAATTAAAATCGTAATAAAGATCTTTTTGAGGATCTGAGAAGCTTGATTAAATGGCAGAGCAAAATGTATAAACCATTCTCTTGATAAGAGGTCGTAAGATTTTCACAAATACGTTTTTATATCTCCAAAGATTGGATTAGGCATGAATTTCATATAAGACATAAAAATGTGAGAATAAAATATAAGAAGACTTACCTGCAAAATTATTATGCGAAAGGAGACCCTTCTTCTTGTGCAATTCCGGGCCACCTCCGATGTAAATCTCAGGGTCGATGATCATATTGTAATTTTCGCCAGGGACCTCAAGTACTTTAATCTCGTCGTCCAAACTGACGAAGACCAGAGATCCGTTATGAAAGATGGTCAAATTGTTCCAATGGTTCGAGGTAACGTAATCGCCGAGCACAGTGGCGATTTTCGAATTGTGCCCGAAATCCAGTTCGACGTGCACCGAGCCGTTCATTATCGAGGCTGCCACGTAGTGTGGAGTACCGTCGATTTCTCCGGATGCATAAAACAACGCGGAGTCGTCCCATTTTGTCTTTGTGACAGAGTAATAATTTTCATTTATCATCCCAGCATATTAGATTAAAAATAATAGAATTCACGTTACGCTTTTATTATGATTAAACTCAGAATACGATTGTTAATTCTTTTAATTTATGAGACAAAAATGTGCAACGGTAAAAGATTCGATTAAATACCTTGAATGCCAGACTTATTCTGTTAACAGACGAGTGGACTCTGTCTTTCCAGTCGTAAACGCGAAACGAGACGTAGGACGAACCTCTTAATGTTAAAATTGTAGCCGCTGGAATTGTTAGGATATTTATTAATGATTCAGTATTATATAAAATTCTGTTCTAAATAATTTTTATAAAATATTCTTAAAGATCTTGAATGTCATATTACTGACATGGTGTAAATTAAAAACTGCTTTACTTACTGTATACGTCACAGCGTTCTCCTTCGTACTTGGTCCCAAAACAGTCGCAAGTCAAGCTATTATAATGATTCACACATTGGTTCGAGATGAAACATAAATTCTCTCGTGTTCTACATCTGGAATTTATTCGGTGGAAAAGGAATTGGAATCTTTAACAATATCGGAACGTAACATAACAATTCGAAGAACGTGTCTCACTTGTCTATGCAGCCCTCCTTCACGTTTTCATGCTTTGTGGCAATCAGAGGTTGAATAGGCAACAAATCGCTAGCCGATTTGCCTGAGCTGAGAACCATGTCTCTTATGCACCCAACGAACGATTCTATTATGTACTTCACGCCGTGCAATCGCTCTTCAGAGCTCAACCCTAACAAACACGATTTTCTTATATCGCAAAATCAACTTTTATTAAATAAAACATATGCGAAATGTGAATAAATAGAGAATTGGATTATAGGAGTGTAAAACGGTGACTCACAAAATCGGGGAAACATATGATTCATTTTAATAATAAATCAACATTAATCACAGTTAATGTCACCGTTCCTCGTATTAAAAATTAGGGAAACACGTGGTATACCAATTGATAATTCTTAGAAGAGATACTTACCTCCGATGAGGACGACAGAAGCCAGTTCCTCGGACACTCCGTAATTGACAACGTGTTCTAAAACTTCGAGCGTGGTCTCCTCCTGCTTGTCGTCCACCCTCGCAATCAGTTTCGCCCCGTGGACGTCGATTCTGACCAGAACGCTGTGCCATTCGTCCCTGTTCAACCCTTCGCCGACTGTCAGGCTAGTTGAACGCTTGCCGAATACGTGGACCACTTTTAGTTGGCCTTTCTCTACGATTACGTACAGAGCGTACGGATCTAAGCTCTCAGGTCTATCCTTCACGCTATGGTAGACCAGGAGACCGTGGGGCAATTTAGTGCGAAACTTGAAAGATATTTCGCGACACAGCCTGGAAATTGTAAACACAAAAAGGGTTTCCTTGCAAGAAATTAGAATTTGAAATCGTCGTTAAGTATAAGATTCGATTAATAAATATTAGAAACTGAATTTTTACTTGCATTGAAATTTGCAATTCATCTCGTTAAGCTCACATTAGATTAAATATAATTGAAATAGCTTACCGAAGTTGAAAAGTTTTTATACCGCTACCATCGAGTTGTATAAATGTGTTACTTTGTGCGAACATGAAAGTCTTCTCATAGCCAGATTCCATGAATGTCAACTCCTGTTAAGCAACGCTTCCAATGAACATTTGTAGAATTTGCATTCTATATTACTTCCGTTTATTTTTTAATCGTATTCATTATTAATCAGTGCGTATCAGCAAACTAGAAATTATTTTTACATTGATGAGATTGGAATTACCTTTCCTCTTTTGTACTTTGGTACCGGCGGTCTGGTCGGCTCTGGCGGTTTGAACGTTGGTCTCGGAGTGATGGCGGTGGTAGAAGGCAGTGTGTTCGTAGTCGCAGTGCTCGTCACAAATACGCTCCCCTTCGTGACCAAATACGGTGGCAACGTATCTATAACAGAGTGAAAATACGATAAAAACACTTTCCACGATGATCCATTTCATGTTTCATAAATCATCGAATCACAATCGAATGAATGATGAAGATATTCGATGTCTTACGTTCTGGACCACCCACGCAGTAATGAAGACACTCAGCTTCGGAATTGAAGCGATTCTCGTTCCCTAAACAGCCGCCGTAAGGAAAGGTCCTGCATTTTCCTTCAGTCTTGTTGAACGACCACTTGTGGACGTACTGCTTGCAAGGACCCGGCTCGGTCCTCACGAGACACCTGTCAGGAAGCGTTCTCTTCGTCGTCGTGAACAAATCTATTTCGTCGGACAGGTCGACCTCCGACGACTCTGTCACATTGGCCCAAACGATTGCTTGAACGTTTGCCCATATGAGGATCCTGAAGATCCATTTTTTCTGATTGACCATCGTGCTGAAAAAACGGAGTAACGATCCTCTGGTATCTTATATTTCCTCGTAATAGCTGTTGGTATTGTCGAAAAATAAGAGTAAGAATTTGAAAGCTCTTCATTGATAATCATATGGATAAGAATATACATATGTTACACTTTAATCAAATTAAGAAAACCAATTATTAGCACTCGATTATGATACGATCTTCACGTGTATCTCTGGAAATCTTCAAATCCCCAAACATGAAACTATTATTCGCACCTGTTCACTGCTACGAAACTTTGAACAACTTAATAACGTTCTAAATAAGTCATCTGTTTTTCTATCCCTTCGATTCTCACAACACTTTCTGATCTTCCGTCATCCTTCACTCGCATGTTTAATATTTGAATTCAATCGGAACATCGAGAATGGAGAGAGTCACTCCCGAATTCCTCGCATTATACTTCAATATTAGTTTAATCAGTGGGTAAAGAATGTCTAGCATGCTAGGGTGTGAAAAATGAAAAAGCGCGATGGCTCGCGAGACGCTTGCGGATCTCACGTGGCAGGCCGGTTGTGCCTCTGTGACAGTTTTCTGCGTCCAAACATTGAGGACGCACGAATCTGCGTACCTTGACGTGCCGTGGTCCAAACGAGATCGCGACTAGCCAAGAGGACAGGATGTGACGTCAGAAGGCCCCCGGCAAGCACGACGACGGCTACGAGTCAATTGTCTTCTTTCGCACTGACACACCGACGCGATCCGTGATCCCACACGTATGTAGACGCGACACGCGTGTACGTGTGTCACGCCGCCACGCTACGGACTGTCACTCTGCTCGGAGAACGATAAGCAATCGTCTGCTCCTCTCCTTCGCGTACGTTGAGTCCCTTTGCCACCTCCTTTAACTTCGGCCTCGAACGACCCCTTATGCTGTTACCCTCCTCGTCATTGCCCGCAGATGACGATCACGCTCCTCAAGATGATAGGACTCGAAGGAACCAAATCGGGAGTACTCTTTAATCATGCGATTAGTAGTCAGCTTGTGTACATTTTGTTAATATTTGCCAAGGTTAATGATAATCAATTTTACGATGTTAGTCTTATGAATTTTTGAAAAGGGGTCGGTGGAAAAGTCACAAGAATTAACAGAAAATATATAGGNTATAAAGAAATTATTTGTTCTTTCTCAGAAAAAATGTAATTTCGAACATTTGTGTTGTTCGAACTTTTCAATACGAGTTCACGAACTTTCATCAGTGTCAAGTACTTAGAAAATCACTGTGAAATCGAACCTTTCCCAGACTAAGCATCCACTTAGAGAAGAACGAACTGTCCATCACTGTCCACCGCTGGCTCCGTCATCGCCGTCCTTTTCCTATTCCTCTTCGTTCTTCTATCTGGTTATCCCACTACCTCTTGTTGATGCTCCTGTTGCCGCTGCTGCCGCTGCTTGTAGCAACTAGACACTAATTTATTAATACCACTCCGACTGCCACTCTTTCTTACTCATCACGGTTTATTGACTTTCATTGCGATCCCGTGACCACCGACACGTTTTCACATAACGCCATTACCCTTTAACCTGCGTCGTTTTTTCTCTTCTTACGTCTTTACCACTTTATCAAACTAGTTTCGACTCGGTAACTGGTAGAGATTAAGATTTGTGGAATCTCAAAATAACAGTTCTGTTCGTATTGGTAACCTGATATTCACGCAATGTGGAAAGTTTATTATTACAATTTCATTGGTTTTTCATATTTTAAAATATATTATAATGCAAACTTATAGAAATGAAACAAAACGAACAAGTAAGAAATATTTAATGTTATACATAAATGTTAAATAAATTCTACAATTTTTTTATAACAATTTGAAATTGATAAGGATTGGAGGATTGATTAAGAACTTAAAAAATGAACTAACAAAAAGCTCATTTTTTTTGCTTGAATGTATGCTATTTAAGCAATTTCTGTCTTCGATAGTTTACACGATATTATTTTTTTCTACTTCGGTGGACGCGTTTCTTATTTTGAGGCATCAAGGTAGCATGACTCTCTTCACGGGCGCTCCTGTTGTCCCCGAGAAATCGATATATCGAGCAAATCCGAGTGGGTCATTGTATGTAGTGTACGCAGACTTTTAAAGGGAACGCTCTTCGCGAAAGAAAGGAACGCCTCCATTTACGTAATGAGCAATCATATTTCCTTTTCCATATTCTTGATTAACTAATAATCAGAGTAAACAACTGGTTTGAATACATTTAAAGGGTTAAAGGATGTAGTAAATTAAAATTAAAATCATATAAATTTGGTTTAAATTGTATGATTCGAAAGTGAATCTTTTATGCAGGGGTTTAGAGTCACGTTCGCTTAAACAAAAAGCGTGAATGCATCCGTGTCACGAAGTCAACCGTTGAATCCGAGAATGAATAGCCAAAACCATTACTCATAGTGCTTCTCCGCGCATGGGACGATTTTATTTAAGACCGGAGGCTGGTCGCACGACCGGAAATCACGTAGGGCGCTACACCGATCTTGCCCTTTGAAGGGAGACGATTCAATTTGCATAAAGGAAGTTTATCTTCCAGGAACCGAACGCAGACCGTGCATATCAATACCGCGGGGATGAATTAGCTATAGTCCTGCGATGAATCAACTCGTTCTGACTATTGTCCGCGAACGTTACATCCTTTTCGTGTAAGCACAAAAATTTGCATTTTTACGCGTGGGATCCAGTAGGTTTATGAAAAAGAAAAGAAAACGGGAATTGAACGAGCAAGAAATTAACACAATCCGGATAATTCTTTATGTACACAAGTTTTTTCTTACAATGTCTAATTTAATATTGGAAGTGTTTTGAGGAAATATGCTTCTGCGTGCATTTCAGACGCTCATTTTCCTTCAGCGTACGCCTGGTAACATTAGTCGAATTGAATAACTAAAGAAGATCTTCTAATTAGTGCAATTAATAATTGACGCATACGTCATTCTCTAAAAATGTTTGATCTTTTTGCTTTACAGACTCTTTCCTTCCTCACAGGAAATTGTCCTCATAGAAATTGTAAATTTTTTCTAGGAACTACAAATTAATTAGTGTTTTTTCTTAGAAAGTCGATAGCAGTTTCATTTCATAATGGGCGTAAATATTTTTACTTTCTTTTTATATTTATATCACGTGGAAATTTTGGCTGCTATAAATTTAAAAATTCGACGTTGTAAAGAATTTTTAGATATAAAACAGTTTTAGTAATATATATTATACATAATATCAACAAAAATTATGATAAAACCTTACTACATGAGAGAATTAATTTTTTTAATTCGCTTCATCAGCACAAGACACTTCAGCCGAGTCACGAGCTACTTCCTGTTTCACTATATCGTCTTCAAAATTGAATCACTAATCGCTATAAATGTTCCATATGATTTTACTTACACTTTTTAAACGAGATCATCACTAAATGCCGGAACTGAACACTCGTAGCATCTTTCATTGAATAAAGACTTCAATTAGTAAAATCATTCGTCATTGGGAAACTTTTGTTTTAGTCGTTTTTAAAATTGTGAGAAATAGTCGTTTTTAAAATTGTGAGAAAAATTAATTTGAATTCCGTTTCGTGTCTCGAGGTGCGCGTCGCGACGGAATCGCGCTTACGACTGATATATTAACTCATTCTCCGAGCCGCCGTGCTACTACAGGCTTTTCCTCCACCCACGCAGCCAACCGCGTATCAATTGAGGGTACTATCACGAGGTCTAGTTCTGTAGAAGGTGTCTCGGAAGCGTTCGGTTAACTCGTCAGTTCCTTTCCGAAACTCCGTCAATTCGACCACCAGAAGAATGTTTCATAATCATTAGTTACAGAAAACATGAACACAATTCATATTACCTTCCAATTATATTTCCAAATAAAATATGCCAAATACAACAAAGTATATTCAATAGATAAAAATAACACAATATATTATTTATACCAAAATAATTTTGTCATAACTTATTTATTACAATATAATAAAAATATTTAAAAAGAATTCATACTCAAAAGACACTATAATATATTTAATATTATATCTTTTAGAAAAACATTTAGCATCGATTGAAGTTAAATTCAAATAATTAGATGCAACTGTATCCTTCGTTTCAATTGATGTCTCGACTTGAGGTCCAATTTGTTGACACGTTTAATTAAGAAACGACAGACAATTGTTAATCGAACTTCGAATCGTTAATAACGAAATTCGTCGATTTAACACGTTTAGCAATCGCTCAATAAATGGTTTGTAATAATAGTACGCGCGATAATTATCGCTAAAATGCTTGACCCATATGTCGCACCGTGTTTCACTTATTGTTAACTGAACGCCGCGAACCTGTTATACAGTTTGCGATGGTTAAATTACTTAACAATGGCACAAAAAGTGAGCAACGTCTGATGATTGTCACGCATCACGTGCGCATCTGTTAATATAGAACACTGTTACTTGAATATCAAATGTATGATAATCTTTCATCGAAGGAATTCATTTCTCCTCTCCATTAAATAATGCATAACTCCGAGGGAAATATCCGATAACAAGTGTATAAATATAAAGATGATTATAGCTGAATATACATATGTATACACGTGTTATGGCAAGTGATGAAACAGTGATAAATCATTATGGACGATTTACTTTTCTGACGAGCACGTAAATGGAGAAACGCTTCTCACGAATAAATGACGAAAATATGCACAACGATGGTGTCGTCCTTGCGTAATTTTTCTACAGGACATATCCAACGAATGCATGCATTATGAATGTGTCTGTCTCTGATAAAAGCTGGAAGAAATTGCAATGAGAAAGTACATCGTTTACTAGTTTATGCTCAAAGAACTTTCAGAAATAAAAATAGAAGGTGTTAAGCAAGGAAACAGTCTGTTGTATTATATTTACTGACGATAATTGATGATGTGTGACATCCAAAAATGGAATGAGGCGTTAAACAAGCGAAAGCTAGTGATAAAAAATAAAATGCTGAAAATCTGTTAAAAAATTTGATAGAATCTAAACAGCTGTTTCAACATTTTGGTTCAAATTTACACAGTATGGTCACACGAAGTGTGTACGTCGATGAAGTGAAGTGTCAAAAGTCGCCAGTTGTCTGATACATCACGTCCTATGCCACTGTTTGCGTAATAGTTAAAAAGATGATTCTGCGATAAGATGGATCGAAATATTGACTCGTTGCAATTTAATACAATTTGATTTAATTTACTTGAATCAAGAAAAATCAGCGTATTTGTGTCAATGCAGAAC
>NW_017132657.1:477016-484428 GCF_001652005.2 Ceratina calcarata | reverse complement strand
GAATGAATTAAGGATAGACAATAATTTTGTTAAACCTTGCATACATTTATTTCATAGCATCCATACTTCGAGAATTTGTTACATTATATAAACATAGACATTTTGTTTTATTTTTTACGCTAGTACCTAATTCGACACGGTATAGAGCTATAATACTTCTAGGCATGCAGTACTCCATCTCCATCGCCCCCTTTAATTTGTATTCCATTTTTCATTTTTATTCGGTGAAACGTGCTGCGTCTTTAAACACACTTATGCTCGAATATTCTCGCTGCCCATTCAGACCAGTTAGCCTCGTGTTACGTTCCTCATTCATACGTTCTTACGTATCTACGCTCACGTGATCGAGCTTCTTCTGTCTTCTCTCCGGTACACGCAACTCGTCCACCTCATCGTTTTTTTTTCTTAAACTTTGGCTCAACTTTTAGAGAATTCTTTGATATTTCGGAATTAAATAAAATTAATTTCATGAAATGGAAGTTAAGAGAAGTAAAATAAAAAAGAATTTTTTCTCGTTAGGATTCATTAAGAGATTAATTGTTCCTTTAATTTAGAATACTTTTAATGTGGGGGTAATTGTTTAGTTGTAGAGATGAAAATGAACAGAGCATCATTATAGTTTATCAGTTGAATGAAGTTCAGTCTCGATACAATTGTGTGTGCGTTGCGTTTGAGAATAGTTGAAGGATTGTTTAGACTATTAATTGGAAAGATGGAGGAGTCGCGAATCCCGGAAATTTACATCGATACGGACAATGCGAAGCACTTGCTCTTACTTCGTGCGCCGTGGAACAGAATCATTTATCACAGAGTTTCCTGCGGAATTCATTATGGTTCAAGGACGAAATTTAGATGAAAACGAACGGAGAAACGATTCTGCTTCTGCCTTAATTGAGAATCACTAGAGATCAGGATTACTCAAATTGAGAAATCATTTTCGCTATGAGTTAAAAATTAGAAACTGCACACGCGAAGTAAAAGGAACTGCTTCATTGACATTCCTGTTCATGCTAACACTGTACACATAAAATATAGCAGTCTCTTAATTTAGGATAAAATGTGCACTATTTATTGATCATCTTCTGAAAACATTTGTTTTACTATTATACAAGAGTGTAACTTCGAATTCTCAGGCTTGCTATTTCTCTGTTTGATCCTCTCGTGTGAGAAGTTCCATCGTACGTTTCGGGAAATGAAGGAAATAAAATGACAATCAGACGAGAATATCGAGAAGGAACAATAGTAATTATATTTATTACGCAGTTTACAGTTATTTAGGTAGTGAGTTGAGTCGACGAAACAAATGCTTCTCTTTATTCCTTTTTTCCCTTATTCGCGTTCCCCTTTCATATTTCCGAAAAAATGAAACGAGCTGCATCCACGGACAGACGCGACCATATTCTGGCCGTCACCAATTATGCATAATACGTATCGTTCATCCCGTGGAACCGTTACATTTCGCAGACTGGTCCGAGAACGAAAGCATTTGCTATACTTTAAGCGTAAGACTCTTAAAACTGGTATACCTCAGTCGCATGCGCTATAATCCACCGATCCGTGAAATATATTAAGGTTTCTTCGTTCAAAGTAAATGATACAAATATAACTCGTTAGGAATTTCGAGCAATCACAAGATCTCGAATACTTCTCTCTCTCTTTTCCTCTTTCTCTCTCTCTCTCTCTCTCTCTCTCTATCCACGTGACGTTCGTTTCTTCCTTCTTTTTTAATTTTTCTTAAAACGAATCACTCGACCGTCCCGTCTCAATTATTGTCTAGTATAGACGTTAAGCATATCAGTAGAAAACACCCTATCATCATCTCTTCTCCGATTACCCCCTTTCCTTACCACGTTCACGTTTCTCGCCCTCGTTAAAACGTACCGCGTGATGCGTTATCTCGTTACAACGAGAATTACTCGCACGTTATGTTTGGTCGAATGCGGGATTCATTAATGACTGCGGCCCTCGCAACTTCCTTCGCGTAACCGGCAGCATTTGTTACTGGTTTCTAGACTCGTTCCAGCCTCGTGCTTGTTCCTTTTCCAGAAGTAAGATCAATTTTCAGAAGTTCGATGATTCTCGAAACATTTTTATACACGCCTAATCGTTCGCTTACCAATCGCTCGGCTCATTCGGAATGTACAATAAAAGTTACTTAAATTTTAATTTAAACTGTCTTTTTACAATCTCTAATTACTCTTTGTGTAAGTCTTCGAAAAAGTATTTCATGATTTAACAAATTCGCAATTCTCTTAAATTTACTATCATATTTTTATTGAACTTCAAAACGAAATCAATTGCATTTTTTTTAATTAACACTCTCTACTTTATCTTTTACTAAGCGCGACTTCTTATTAAGCCTCTTGAAAGTTGAAGATGGAGTACGTGATCAGGCTCGTATGCACGTCGCTACAGAAGATTCAAACATTCTCCTTATTTAGAAAATAATCATCAAAATTCTGAAAATTTTTCATCGTGTCCTCAATTTCATTTACAAGTATTCAATTCAGCACGTTGCTCACCATCCTTCACCTGATTAAGTTAAAACCAGAGAATCTACTTGTTCAGAATTGACAATAAGTAAGAAAAATAAAATGTTAATTACTAAAAAAAAATTATTCGTCATTTTGTAAGACTGGTGAGCGACGCGTTAACAATAACAACAATGTCCAGTGATTCTGTACCCGTGAACGCAAAGATTGCGCAAACGAAATAGAAAAGAATCGAGTCGCCAAACGTAACGCTAACGGTAGGCAACTTACGTTAACTATTAATACTATGAACTCGTAAAATACGTCGCTAAGATGTTACAGCTATTATTTTTCTCTTCTCTACGGCGCGTACAAGATAAGTCAGCTGCAATGAAATGGTGGTACGATTACCGTACGCTCGTATCTCTTCTGTCCTCTTCATTTTCTTCGATATTTTAAAAGAGTACACAGCAGAATAAAATAAGATAATATAATACGTACGCGGTTATACAAATCCTATATCGAAATTGTTAATACAAAGAATATGATGAAAATAAAAAAAATTATACGGATGACATACGACCAGCTAACATAATCTAAATGATAATAAAGAATGATTTTTGTCGATCCCCTTTCGGTACGAATTTCGATTACGACTGTCGATTAGAACCTTCTCGATAAATATTTATTTTATAAATATATTCGTTCATTTTACACTTTCTACAAAATAACTGACGTTACGATATAAACGTAGAAAACGGTACACGCGCCTCGTGTCTGTAACATTAAATAGATATAAGTTTACGTTAACTTAAGTGGTTCTTACGCAGAGATTAGTTACAAACCGTTTGTTATAAAATATTATATAAAGATTAATGTAATGATAAAGTACTAATAAATTATCCAACGCGACATAAGAGAACCGCAGCGATCGATATTATTCTGCGAACGGACGCGACACGTACCGAAAGGGTTCAGGGAAAAAGTTTGAACACTGTGCGCGTACCGTCCTGCATTATGCTAACTGATTCAACCCCTTGCATTATTTCAATTGAAAAAAATACAAAGAATAATCGTTACTTTTTAACTTAAAAGTGGAAATGCAAAGGGTTCACGCGTCTCGACGACTCTCGGATCTCAGAAAAATCGTCTGAAAGTGCGGGAAGAACAGTCGATGACGAAGACAGACCGATCTGTCTCGGATGATGACGACAAATAAATATATGCGTTTCGATACTTAAATACTGGCAGTGGAAGATGCAAGGCAGTAATTCGTACATGTTTTCTAAATAGCTACGCGAAACATTTAAGAGGGGAGGGTAGTGAGGGGATACTTAAGTAATTTCCGAACAAATATCACGCCATTCCCGATGAAAACAAATCACGAAACTCATCGTCGACGCTCGTTCCGTTCAAATAATCCGCTCGTACAAAAATAATTGCTTGCCTTATACTCTGCCCTCGGCCGGATCAGATTGTTCCCCGAGTTCCATTTAGTTATACACCTGCCTAATCATTTACAATTCGTTTTTCTACGCGAGCTCGACGAATAACAGAACTTTCCAAAGGTGCCCCACATGAAAAAACCTCGAAGACAGTACCTTAGGCCGTGGAATGAAAAATTCGAGGCTCGGGGGAGTCGTTTTTCGGTCCATCTCGGGGACCCTACACCGCTTTCGGTAATTTCTTGCCTTTCTTTCAATTTTTTTTGTAATAAAACATAGTTCTTTGTTGCAATTGATGTTATTAATGATTACGAGTATGTGAAAAAGGCAAGAAAGACCGTGCGCCTTTTAAATATAAACTTTCTTCCGCTGCGTTAAATTATTCCACTAAATATCGAGAGATTAAATATTTGTAGAAAGAATTAGAAAGAAAATATGTCTTATAATCGTATAAATTAATTAATTAATTAAAATACGCGATAACTAAACGAAATGGAAATCGCTTGTCGATCAACTTTCAATTGTCTTGATACGTGTACGTGTGTATGCGTGTGTTTATATCTTCTGCCAGATATAATTTTCTTTTTACCGGTGCAAACTATCCGTTCGAGAACTTGTTTCTTCTTTTTTATAAACGTTTACTCAGGGGACAATAGACCTAACGATCCATCGAGTTCCACGATTAAACAGGTTTAAGTCGTTCTCTAAAGAGAAATTGCTTAGAATTCTTTATAACACTAATGCAAATATTTTTTTCCATGCGCACTGTATTGTTTTCCTCTGCGATCGAATCGCGCTTAAAAATTACAATTACAAATCGTCAGGAAAATAGTTGCGCGAAGCTCAGAGCACGCTAGCGAAGCGTTCGTCTTTACACTATCTCATGGAAACGTGAAAATGTTCATCTATCTCACTCTCTCTCTCGTTCTCTCAGGCTGAATCTTTTTTTTTGTTACATCAAGAAAAACCGAAGCTTGGCGACATTGAACATCCAATGAAGGGGGTGAGAAGTTCTTAACAACAGTACTCTAGACAATTATTTTTTTCATTTCAAATTCAGTGGATGATAACAGAAACGATCCTCGTCAATTTTTAATTTTTACAAGATAGAATTCAGTTATTCTTTTAAAGAAAATATCGTATGGCGTCTGTATTACATCCAATTAAATCGTGAGACCGTAAAACTCTTGATTCTCTATTCTGTCAAGGATTATTCTCGTTATGATTCCCTGAATTTGTTAAAAATTTCCACTTGTTTCACTCGTTCGAAACAGTCGAATGCAGGGAAACCTCTGAGAGATTGCGCAAGGGTTTAAGCGTGTATTCTTTTACATTCTGTTTGCAACTATACGCACGACCAGCCACCCATCCAGCACCACCACCAATACTCTTTGTCACCCAATTAGATCTATTTCACACTGAGCGAACGTGTGCGAACACGTGTGTTTTTGTGTCTGCGATCCGCGTGTTCTCGGCACCATATGCATATACGTAGTAGGTAATATTTACCGCTTCCCACTTCCAGAATCGTTGAACATACGTCGATTATATTAATAATACCTAGCGTAGTATGCGTTGATACTGTTCTCTGTTTCCGAATATTTAATAAGTCGATAAAAGTCCGTAAAGTCCGCACGTACGCACAATAGAATAATTATTTCTTTCCACGTTCGAATAATATATCACACTGAGCCGGCTGTTATATATATATATATATCCATAGTTATCTTTAGTTTCGGAAATATTTTCGGCCTGGCAGTACCGCGCTGGCCCCAATGGCATTCGTCACGCTTCACGCGAGGATGCGACGAGGGCGCGGCCTCGTCCTGTTCGATGCGCGACCCTCGTTTCTCGCCACATCGCCGGTGAGCGCACAAAGTTCGAATTGGGACACTGTCTCGGTTCTCGGGGGTTTCCTCTCGGTCTCGATACGTCTCGACGCGTATTTATGGATCACCTGTGGCGCTCGACGTACCTCGGTCCTGGCTAGTAACATTTCCGGGTGCACGTGCACTTGCGCACCAGATCGACGTCCTTCGTGTACCTTATACCGTCCGCGCAGATCAGTCGCACCTGTAATCAATCAATAATCGCTCGTCAATATTTTCGCATAACTTTTAATTTAATTAGTATTAATATCGCATAACTTTTAATTTAATTAACATTTTCGGAAACTGTATCTCACTTTATAATTTAAGATCTAAAATACGGTTGATCAGTTTCCTTCTGATTCAATACGTCCATTTTCCATTCATATTAAAAATGTCTCTTTTATTACAAACAAAAAATATAACAGCAAATGATAAATATTTTCTTAATTTTTTAGTATTTAACATTAATACTTAAAGAATTTCTTCAAACCTAAGATGCCACGCTTTATTCCTCAGTAAATATACATCGGAACGAGTTACTTTGTAACGTGTCTGACTATGACAAGACTAATACTACTGTCGAGAGGAAATATTAAGACTTTACTACTGTAAACGCGCTGCTTAGTAAATGTTGATAGATAACGGCCTTTTACGTGATTAAAATCGTACCTTGCGTCGTTTTGTTTTCCGTGGCAGGCAGCAGGAGTTGCCGCAGCTACCCCAACACTTGGCAAGCTTCACTGGTCGTCGACTCCGACATCCGTTCTCGCTATAATACTCTCTAGTGTGCTCCTTGCGACACGTCGGTGCTGCAACAAAAAGAATATAATTATTGTATTAACAATCAAAAATTCTTAAATTATTTAAGTGCAGAATTTAATTTTTAATTACATTTAAACATGATTAGTGTATAAAAATTCAATTTAATTGTATCAAAGTAATTCGTACCTTTCTCACAATACCGTCCTTGCCATCCAGTTTGACACCGACACGTGTATCCGTTTCCGATCGGCGATGGCACGCACTGCGAACGCTTTTTGCACTCGTGTCCCGCACAAGGATCGGAAATTATCGTGCCGGACTCAATTACAAGGATGTCTGAAACGAAAGAATAAATATCTCTACTATTATATTAGCTTTAATTAGCTTATCTTTCAAAGTATCGTGGCATAAGATATTAAATTTCCGAGTAAATTGGAGAGTCTTTTAAGCGTACCGGAATGTTCGTGAGCCATGTTCTCTTGCGGCATCGATTCCTCGTTGCTGCCGTTGCTACCCACAATCCCCTCTGGTTCCACGACGTCTCGCGCCTCGTCAGCTTCTTCTTCGTTCGACGCGCAACCAGGGGTGACGCGATGTATCTTTGCCGCGTTGTTGAAGTCTACCAACTTGTGATTGATCCACATCTCGGAGATGCAGCCTAGGCAGAGAATTTCCCGAATGTAATTAAAATTCCGTTTCGCTTCACGTAACTGATTAACAAGTGATTCATTTATTTCGTCTAATAACGAAGATCGCATTATTATGTTATTTAAGGATGTATTGGCTATACAGTCAATCCCAAAAGTTTATGCACTTTAGAAATGCATTTTTTAAAAAGAAATCAGACGTCGGAAGAACATTGC